>NC_056763.1:2385000-2512500 GCF_018687715.1 Carya illinoinensis
TGATTACTTGTATCAATACTCTTTTAACATACTCGCTCACTTCTCTATTACAGCAAAAGAACCTCGACATTTGTGGACTTAGGCTGTGATTATGCGAATTATTAACAGTCAACACCTTCAACACCCCTTCGATGAATGATGCATTTATCCTTGCCTTACACTCTATCTTTGATATTGGACGTGGCCTCGTGAAATTTGATGTATGATTCCATGCATTCCCACCATGGCATAATCAGTGTGACATATCTAAGGCTCCCATCCTCAAACCTACAATTCATTTGTGTTGATATTCCAAAATCGCATTGTTTCCCATATCTTTTATAATAAGAAAATAATTCATCTTCATATTTAAACACCATCCCCTATTTCGGCTCCTCAATGATATCGGCCCCCTCAATATGCACGGGACTTTGTATCCCGAACTCATCATCATCGGATTCAACAGTATTATGAACATAGGACATAAACACATTTTTTCACTAGAGTCAAGTGTGGTATTTTGAAGTTCATCCACATGGCTTGAACTTTTGGAGTGTAAACCAATCGAAGGGTTAATTGATGAGTGAAATGGAGGCAACGGATTTCCCTGCAATTTTCACCCATAAAATGTTTTAAATCGATTAGAAACATGGTAAAAAATATGCACACTACTTAATAAATGAACTTATCACCTGACTAGTCCATATGGATGGACTGGCATTAGGACGAGGAGCAAATGGTAGTAACCATGCATGTGACATTGGTGGATGGCAACTATGTGTATAGTTTGAGAAATCCAGAAAATATGGTATTGGTATCACCTAACATATAAATCAATAACGATTATGAAACAAAGATGTATTAATATAGTCTCACGTCATTTGATTGAGTTATTTGCTCCTTTTGTTATATGTGAAAGGAACAAAAAAATCAATTTAGAAAACAAGCAACACAAGATGTAGACATTATTAGAACAATCAAATGAACTTGATTTAATATTCACTTCACCTGGATTGCTAGATTGGTTGATTGATTTTCAATGAGAGGTGTCAATCCAAGTGGATAGAATGGAATTGGTATAACTTACAAAATAAAACCAATCATGATAATGAACAAAAACTGAATTTTAAATTTAATTAATGAATACCTAGGTTGATGGATTTGTTGCTGAATTTGCAGTAGGAGGTGTTGAGATGCATGCTCATTCCCTTTCTCCAGCTAGAGAATATTTTAGAACGTCAAAAATCATCTTAAACCAACCAGAACAAATCAAACATATAATTCAAAACAAATCCAACTTCATTGACAACCCTAGTGTAAGGGTTGAGACAGGCTATTAAAAAAAAAAAAAAAAAAAAAAAAAAAGCAAAATGTGAAAAAAAAAAAAAAGTTGTTATGGTCTAAATTATAGTTTGAGTAGTTATTGTGATTGTGGCACAGTTGTGACATTTATGACAGTTTAGTTCGTTGGTCATTGGTTGATGGAATTTTTTTACTTAACAAAATTAGCTTTGGGAGGAGAAGCAGCCCTGAAAGCAAAATTGCCAAAAGAAGCAAAGAAGAATGCATTTATAATTCTTTATGACAAAGGTATGATAAGGACTAACTGGAGTGCAGTTTTTCATAGTAGAATGGTGGAACAGAGTCCCCCTTTTGTTGGGGAGTTATTGCAAGTAATACAAAAAGGTAATGTGAAAATTTAAAAAAAAAATACAAAAAGGTAATCTAGGATCAAAAGTTCAGGACTTCATCACTATAAAGTTATTGCATATCCCTTGCTATTGGACAATGCATAATCTCTAGAGTTTGTTCTAGTTTTTGTAATGCAATTTGTGCAGTTCATCAATTTCAAATTTCAGACTATATTTTCTTTGACCGTTTGTCAATTCCTTTATATCTCTGATTCATATAATAACCAAGAGAGCATATGAGACATTTTTACAATATCAATTTTTCTCTTTTCTTATATAAACAACATAGTCATTTGAGATTATGTCGTGTCCCCTCTCACTTCTTTCATTTCTTTTCTGTTTTCTTTTGCACCTTTAAGATTCTGAATGACTACTTAACCATATATAGAGGGAAATTTAGCTATTTTTAAATACATTCTATCAGAATTGATAGGAGTTCTACGATGAAGCATGTTTCTGTTTACATCAATAAGAAATCTCAGGCAAATAACTTAATGTAGAGCAAAATTAGGGAAGTTTGTCTGCTTGTCTTGTCTGATTGTCTCTTTATTTTCTCATACCACTTTGTTTTCAGGTCATAATTGAGCTCAAAAGCAAACATGTTGGAGGAGCATTCTCTAAGAAGAATAAATGTAAGCATTTACATTTGAAGTCTCTTATTAATTTGGATGTTGTCTACTTCTCACCAATTGCTTCACTTTCATCACAACATTAAAACTCTCTTTCAATTCTTTCCTTTAAACAAGCAGACAATACTTCTTCCCAAAGAAATTTCCCTTGGCAATAAATTTCTACCCTTTGTTTCATTTTCATCTGAATGTCTTCTATTGATACTAGGTGTTGTTTATGGAGTTTGTGATGGGAAAACTCTTCTTTCAATTTTGGTAAAGGTGTTTGTATTTTCCCTTTTGTATCAACAAAATCATCTCCAACAGCTCAAGGGTTTAATCGACGAGAGTTGAAAAGGAAACCATGCACATAATCACGCAAGTAAATGAAAGGAAACAAAACAAAATACACTTCACTTTAAATTCCCAATAGCTTGCAAGTTCACAACCAAAAATTCTCAATTTGTCATATAATTTGAGATGCAAGTTATACTTTATTTTCCAAGTTTTTATGGACGAAATATAAGTGAAAAGTCTCAATTTTTTTAAACAATTAGAAAATACTCAAAGGCGACAGTTTAAACATCATGTTACGAGAGGAGGGAGGGTAAAATTCACTTATGTTATAATAAAATCATTAAAATACGCAACACTATGCCCAGAAACTAAAAAAGTGGAAGCACATACCTTTTTGGGAAGGTGATTTTTACATATGAACGTGGTATGCTGGGTGCAAGGCCAACTATGACTCCTATGTCCTCTAATGTAAAGTTTGAAGTTGAACAAGGAGATTTGTGTAGTGCTTCAGGAAGATATCAATCTGAACAAGTAGTTGTGGATAGAGAAAGTGAGAGGGGAGTTGGTGAGCATAGATGAAAATGGCGGAGGTGGTTGTGAAGGAGATCTGCCAATCTACCTGCAGATAAAAATGACGAAAATAGAGTTACAGCTTAGCACTTAGTCAAGGAGGAGCAGGAGGGGAGAAGCCACCTTAGGTACCTATGGAGAAGGAGCAAAAGTGACGGAGGGGAGATAGAGGGGAGAGATGAAAATGGTAGAAACTCTTCTTTTTTCTTCTTCGTATATTCCTATTTCGTTTCATTTCCTAGTCTTTTCAATTTTTTTAACAGCCCTGCCAAGTCAGTATTGGTGAGCCAATGGTCCGTAAAACTGCTTGCTTATAGAAGAACCGTACGACGAGATTGGATCATCAAGATATCAAGCATATAACCCTGTAGTAGAATGCCCTCACGTACTTTTTTTCTTTTATGAATTTACATGGCATGTTTCTAAGTTACGATGTAATGGCAACTGAATGGTCAGTCATACGAGATATTGAACTCATCCACCATAAGTTAAAGTTTTAACAAACCACAAAATTGAAATAAAAGTACATGTCCATTCAACTTTTATAAAACAACTTAAACACAAAATGACATATTGTTCTCAAATTAGTTCAAACATAGTCTAAAATAGCAATATTAAACATAACTCCCCAACCTTGTGGACTGATACTACCCGTTTGAGGTAGGCGAGCTCTCCTCGTACACTCTGAGGTCTATTGTAATACTGTTTCAACAATAAAATTTGTGGTTTGGATATTCGGCACGATATATGGGGTGGAAAATATTTTAGCCACAAATGAATTACACAAAAATAAATTCACAAAATGATGTAGCTTGATGTGGTACGTTAGATTGTAAAGTTACTTTTATTGTAAGGTAGATTTAATGAATTTCATGAAATCACATCAGTTTATGGGTTTATTTTGTATAACTCTTTGTATCTATAACAGTTCTCGTGTGAGATTACTATGGTAAATATACAACTTAGAAAGTCCTACTTTGAATATTAAAAGAGTGATTTCATGCATGCATGCATGTTTCACTCTTCCCAAAATATTTTCATAAAAAGGGTGCTTTTGGTTATCCAAAACATAGTACAATATTAAAAAGTAAACAAAGCAAGTAACCATATGATCAAGGGATAACATTTATAATATGCTATTAACCCATTTCTGTTTCTAATGTTGATGATGAGCGATTGCCCCCCTATTCGCACTTTAGGGCTCCTAATGCCCTTGCTGGCCCCCGAGAACTCCCAATGGATGCTCTATAATACATTTTTCTTTAAAATATAAAGAAATTCTCTCAAAAGTGCTCTCCAATGGATCTTGTATTCCATCCTTCATTTTATATTTTGCTACAGGAACCCCGCTAGATGTGGAGGGAACTTTTCATCATTGTAAACATTTTAAATTAGTTTCTCTCTCTTGCTGTTGATTTTCTCCATTTCTTTAAAAGTCATATATTTTCATTTCAGACCCTCTCTCTCGTTCCCACACTTTCTTCTTTCCTTGGCGCCAAAGACAAAATCTGAAGCTGAATTAATCTTTTCTTTTCATTATATAATATTTTCTTTTTATTTTTTGAATTAATTTATACTTTGGTTTAGCTTATAAATTTGGATTAATTTAAAATAGAACATAATTATATGATATTGTATATGGAGAGATATTGCAAATATCAAAAGATTTGAGGATATCATTGATAGTTAAAGAAAATATTTGAAATGAATAAAAAATATTAAAAAGTATAATATTTAAATGATATGAAGAAAAAATAAATAAGCTAATATATATTATATTGTAAAAATCAGTATGTAAAATATAAAAAGTGAGTTTTGATGATGTATTTTAAAAAATAGGATGAAGAATCCATTGGGAGTGCTAGGTTTTGTTAGGAAGTTCTTTTTTTTTCCCCTCTTAACTAGCCTCATAATTGCTGGGTGCTCCAATGATCCCCACCCAATCGTAAGATTGTTACTTCCACCTATAGGCATTCTAGATGTAGTCAGATGAGTTTCAATAGAATTAATGAGCATTTTAAGTGATAAAATGCCCTAGTGGCAGTATAGGTGAAAATTTAAATATACATATTTTCTTAGCATTGGATGGTTGAAAATATATTGGTTTTTTTTTTTTCCTTTCAATATTGCTAAAAAGCCTTCTTTTGTTTCAACCCTAATTTATGTTGCAATCCACTTATTTCATTCCATCTCACACATGTCTTTAACTCTAGGAATTTGTATTGATGCCCGAATTCTCATCTCCCTTTTTCTCAAATACTTTACTTCAAATTAACATAGTGGCCAAGAACCTTGACTCATTTTAGTCTAATAAAATTCGTATTTTACCAAAATCCCTATTTTTCTTAAATTTCTTATGTTTTCCCTCTATTTTACCTTTAAGGGTAAACACATTGCTAGCGCGGGCGAACAGACCACCAATTGAGTGTGAACGAAAGGCAAAGATGAGAAAGAATCCCTTGATTTGGTGAAAAATAGCTCTGGGAGCAGCTAGTCCAATACATGCATGAGCAAACACTTTGTAGAAAGGTGAAAAATGAATTTCCACCTTATGGTAAGCAAGCTAGAAAAGTTGCCTAAAGCAAAATGGTGAGAACAAAGAGTTGAAGAGGCTAGTAGCTCAGGTGAAAAAGAGAGTTAATTGCCCAAGGCAAGTAACGGTCAAGGAAGGACTGGGAAGATATGGGAGCTTTCCAAAATGACATAGAAAAGCTTAGAAGGTGGCAGTGTAGTATGTAGAAGCATGTACTCCATCTGAAGAGTCACATCTAGAGTGGGTTTGTAGAAAGGATACAACTAGACAAATTATATATTCTAACCCCAAAGGTGTGGTCCAACGCCACGTGAGAGATCCTCACTCAAGGAGAGACTAAGGACTGGAAGTAAGGCAGGCCGTAAGGACGTGCTAACCATGTCTTGCCACTCTAATTCAATCGTCTTGCAGTATGACGACTAAGACTACAAAACTCATTTTCAAGCATGCCGAAGTCAAAAGTACATTAGAAGAATATTTGATGGTCCTACCTTATAAAAGAGATTGGATAAGGGACAAAATTTCACTTTTGAGATTGCAAACACCTAAGTGTCCTTGGAGTCAGATTCTTTGGAGAAAGGAAGTGACTTCAAACAAGACAAACACAGAAGCAACATTGAGTTTCCATGGTAATTCCAAGCAATGAGATAGGTTAGCTTCTAAGACAGAGCTGGGGAATGTAGGGGTGAATGTTGTGAGAATATAAGAAATTGGCATATGCATACTATATAATCTCCCACTTTTTTATCATGAATTAATAAATCTTTTCATTATCTTTATGAATATTTTTACTTTGTGTTTTCTGAGATCTTGAACATGACTATTTTTTAACTAATTCTATGTGATATTCGAGTGTGTATAACCTTATCGTGTGTTGATTGTCATGGACTGATAGAGAGAGTCCTCAGATCATTCATGTGGTGCATTTCCATGAGCTTCATATGGTAGAGAGAGTCCCTGTGATGATTGGGGTGGAACGGAATCATGTTGGCCTCACCTGATAGACAGGAAGGAGAATACTCCAAGCGTATCATGTGTGGTGTCTTCGAGTTGGTTGGCCGGTTAAATGTTCCCTAGTTCAACATGTATATCTTTGTGTGAGTATCGACTTGTGTGGAGCAGGTGAGTCGGCTTGCATATTGGTTGGGTGGAAGTGATTCCCCAATTTGAAATGGTGAAGTTGCTTCCCCTATTGCCATTTCAGTTGACAAATGTATGTGTGATGAACATCTATTTGTGTGATGAACATTTATGTGATGAATATCAAGAGTTTTACATACTCAAGAATATGGTGATAGCTCGTCTTGACGACATATATATATATTTAGATTATACTGAGTTTTGGTGAAAGATGGTCATTTTTTGTTATGGAATGTGTTACCTCTGTAACATATCCAGTTCTTGTTAGTGGCCAGCCTAGAAATGCTATCGAGCCATCTAGAGGAATTATGCAAGGATACTCAACCTCTCCATACCTTTTTCTTGTGTGCTGAAGGCTAAGTTCTTTGCTAGATTTCTCTAAAAGATCTGGCGCAACAAAGGGTGTGGTAGTCTCAAGGGGTGGTACAAGAACAAATCACCTTATCTTTGTTGATGACTGTGTACTTTTCTATAGAGTAAAGTTGTCTAAGTGGAAAAAAATGCAAGAGCTGCTGGACAAGTATGATAAAGTATTTGGTCAATGCTTAAACAAGCAAAAAACTTTTATTTACTTAAGTTCAAACACAAGAGCTTCTATCAGAAATCAAATCCAAAGAGTAGCTGGTGTTTCTATTAACAAATCTAAGAAAGATACTTGGATTTACCTTCTATGGTAGGTAAATCAAAGTACAATAATTTTAGAGTGTTGAAGGGGAGAGTATGGGGCAAGATAAATAGATGGAAGAATGTTTTCCTTTCTCAAGTAGGGAAAGAAGTTTTTTAAAAGGTAGTAATCCAAGCAATACCAACCTACTCCATGAGTGTGTTCATGCTCCCAAAGAAGCTTTTCAAAGAAATAACTTCGATGATGTCGAGATTTTTGGTAGAGCCATAAGCAAGATGAAAAGAAAATCCAATGGAAAAGCTAGTCAATGATGGGAGAATAAAAAATAAATAAAAAACAAAAGACGAGGATTGGGCCTCAGAGATATTGAGTATGTTAATAAGGTCATGTTAGCAAAGCATGTATAGAGGATATTGAATAATCCATGTTCTTTGGTTGTAAAAGTTATGATGGAGAAATATTATTTCAAGAATGGTAACTAGCTTGATACAAAACTTGATCTAGACCATCTTTGATTTGAAGGAGTCTATGCCTGGACTTGATTAAAGAAGGAATGTTCTTGAGGGTAGAGAGTGGCAACAAGATTTGAATTTTGAGGGACAGGTGGGTTCCTATACCTACTTCTTTTAGAGTTCAATCTCCAGCTAACTATCTAGACAAAGAAGCAAAGGTGAAAGAGATTATAGATGAAGACACAAGTACCTGGAGGAAAAGCTTTATTCATCAAATCTTCAAGCAAGAAGAAGCTGAATTTATATGCAGTGTACCTCTGAGTTTATTGGAAGCTAAGGATAAGCTGGTATGGGGGCACACAAAAGATGGTAACTTTTCTGTCAAGAGTGCCTATCATTTGAAGCACACCGAAAAGAGACTCAAGCAAGGGGAATCCACTAGCTCGTTACTAGGGGAGATAGAATGGCAACAAATTTGGGATCTCAAAGTTCCAGGGATGGTTAAACACTTTCTTTGGAAAGCAACTCATGACCTACTTCCAACTAGGCAAAACCGTGTTAAGAAATAAGTTTTTTGAAATCCGTTTGTGTCCAGTTTGTGGAAGGGAAGTGGAAACAATAACAGTTTGTGGAAGGGAAGTGGAAACAGTAATACATGTTGTTCTAAGTTTCCCTACTGCTAGTGATGTTTGGGGTGAAACTAATAGTCCTGTCAGAAAGTGCTCGACCTCAACAACTGATTTCATGGATTTGCAGAAAAAAGTTGAATTCAAAGCTGAAGCCTGAGGAGAGAGAACTAGATTGTTCATTATAAGGAGAACTCGGGTCATAAGGAATGCTGTAATATTCGATAACAAATTTGAGAATCCAAAGTTGGTGCTTCAACCAGCAATGAACATCAACAGGATGGAAGAATTGAGAAAAATATGATTAGGTGGAAAAAGCCAAATGAAAATCATGCGAAAGGCAAAATGCGATCAGCAATTGATGCAAACTCTAAGAAAACAAGCCTTGATGTTATCATCTGATATCTGGCTAGGGATGTTATGGCCTCACTATGCACAAAATAGGTTACGAAATAAAGCCTACTATAGTTGAAGCCACGGCACTGAGTAAAGCAATGGAATTGTGTTCTGATCTAAGTTTTGCAAGGGAGGAAGACTCTCAGCAGTAGTTAGAGTTACTACTAATAATCATAAAGATGTATGGGCCACTGATTCATGATGTTAGAAGAATGCTGGCTGGAAGAGTCAAGACCAGGATGGACTAATGTTGCTTTCAATTACCCTGAAACAAATATGGCAGCTCACTAACTTGCAAACTTGGCTTTCTCACATTCAGTAAGATGGAGAAGATTTGGTTGGAAGAAAGTCCAATATTGCAGGTATTGAATACTGTTTTGCTAGACAACTATATATTGTAATTAATTGAAATAAATTGGCTTATTGAAACATTGTATTAGCAAGAATATATACATGGCATTGTATCGTAGATACTGTCTTTATTATGCCATTCTGTAACATTCTACTAAAGGCTTCAAATTCTTAATGCATAGCTGTTAATGAATTAATGGTATATGACTAAACATAGTAAACTTGAAGAAATATATATATAATCCATTGAATTTCATGTGTCCTAGATAATGTACAATTACATATAGACTATTCCTTTAATTTGTGCTTAACCTACCAATTTACGGTAAGCTCAATTAATTGTCCTGAATTATACTGCATACAGTTATTTTTACATACTCTTTATACATTTCACTGATGTAATTGGTTAAAATAATTATTTTATATTAAAAAAAATATGAGACAACCAATTATATCAATAGAGTGCACAAAAAATACACAAACATAACTGTACATAAAACTTTTGTTTATGAAAACTCAATTCATATTTACTGTATATATAAGCATTAATTTTATTTAACATAACAAAATTATTTATATAAACATTAATTTTAATTGACATAAAGAAGGAAATACTACATGTTGGTATTTCAAAATTATGAAATAATATACGTACGTACATGCCTACAGATCAGCAGCACAATTTCTATGGTCTGAGCATTAAATCGACTGGATAAGTGGCCGGGTTTGTTGCTGAGCTTCGTTTGGAAATTGGAATACCCCTCTCGTACTAAGTTTAGGCTTAGTGGGTAGAGTTGGTACCATTTTGGCTTTAAAAATTGGGGAAAAAAAATAAATTCAAGTAATGTTCCTTCGTTGGGATCTACAAGCAATGCACATGTTTATGGCAAAGTGTCTTGAGCTATGGGTTACCAAGTTTATGGTCAAACTAATAATGGTTTAAAATAGCACACTGCGTGTAATTTAGGCTACTTCCATGCGTTAAAAAGTAGGAAAATATTTTGGTGATAAATAGATTATATAAAAGTAAATTTATAATTTAATGTGACTTGATATAGTAGGTCAAATTATAAAATTATTTTTCTTATAAAATAAATCTAATAAATTTTATAAAATTATATTAATTTATAAATTTATTTTTATATAAAAAATATTAGACACTTTCTTGAGTTGATTGTATATGTTGCGTGATTTTTATTTTTGGCTGTCTGGGCATATGGCAGGTGGCTTAGGCAAAGCCCTAAATAGCTTTACTGCTCAGCCGACCATGTCAACCAGAAAAGTGCTCTAGACATTAATTACATATTTTAATATTATTTAAATCTATTTAAATATTTAAAAAAATTAAAAATTTATTAAAAAATATTTCCTTTACGAGTAAATTTTTTATAAAAAGACAAATAAAATAAAATAAAACCAATAAGCTTTATCGAACCTTTCTCGCTTAAAATATCATTACCCTTTTCCTTTTACCTCTCTCCTTTTGTTTTCTCATAATTAATAAGCCTTTTCCCAATTCAAAGCTAAAAAAATCGTGGGGAGACAAACGTGCGTAGCTCTGGAAGCCTTTATCCAATCTTTAAGGTCAAGCTGCAGTACCTTTGACGTTCCAATACATTTTTCAATTCTTAATTTTAGATTATTTTTCAATTAAATAATAGAAAATTTCAATCTACCACTCTCAAAACTATCCTCCTCGTTATTCACTATTGATATTACCATCTTATAATAATAATTAATCTTTTGTTCGAAAATTAAGATACTTAATTTCAAAAACACGAAAATTTAAGTGTTAATTTTATAATTAACCCTAATCTTTTTGTAACTCTTTGTTTGTACCTTGTTTTGTTAGGTATTTATTTTTCTACCTTAATTTTAGGTTTTTTTTTTTATTACATTTTTAAGGTAAGATTTTTAATTTCAATATTCTTTCCATAACAAGCAAACTAGGGTTTGTAATAAATTTAGTACAGGCCTTTTAAGGGGGAAAAAAATGTTTTTACTCAGGAGCTATGAAATGGGTTGTACGATGCTGCAGTTGACAGTTGTCACGGAAGATGAATGTGCCAGAAACAAGGAATGGCAATACCAAAACGCTCCCATTACAAACTCTCTTCTTCTTCACGCTGTTCACCAAGCGCTTCTTTCATCAGAGGATGATCTCCTAGAAATTAAAAAAAGAAAAAAGAAAAAGAAAAACTCTTACCAAAGTCTAATGGAGAGGAATAATATTATTTTCTCAACTTTAATTTTGTATTTTTTGAAGAATGGATTATTATTTCTCATTTTTTTTAAAACTTTATTCATAGGGGCGTATACGTAATATCCTTTACTTAATGAGATTTTTTAAACCGTCTTTCAATCGTAAAAAATGATTTGTACAAATTCTAAATAGATAAACTCATACAAGTCTTTATAAAAAAGTAAACCCCACCTAAAAAAATATAAAGAAAACTATTCTTTATCAGTGAAATCTATCTTTTTTTTTTTTTTTTTACAAAAGACTTGTATAAGACTTTTACCTAATATTACTCTTCTATCATATATATATATATATATATATATCTCACCTTTTCCATCCATAAATAAGTTATGTTTACAAGAAAAAGTATTTTATAATGAAAAGTAAAACACTAGTTAATTATTACTTATTTCAATGGGTAATTGGGAATTATGATGTCATAATGATCAAATTATACAGATAGGTTTGCATTTTTATTTTTTCCTTCTATATATAAAATGTATATTATCCAAACCAACAACATAATCATTTTTTTTAAATTTTTATTGTAGTTTAATTTTAATACCAAAATATCTTACTTGTATCATTAGTTCTAAATGTCTAGGACAGCTTATCCTCTCAACTTTACAGCTGCATAAATGAATTGGATCCAATCCTCTACATGTTTAATTAAATTATATTTAAGTTTAAGGATTTTAAACCGGAAAGATATAGTCACATACAATAAATTTTATAATATTTGTATAAATATTGTAAATAATATTAAATAAATAATAAATATTGGGTAAATAAAAAATTAAGGGGATGTTTTAGCCACTTAAAGCATGTGAGTCTCCCTCAGTCATCTCCACCGTTCTTTTCTCTCCCTCACTCCTTCCACGTTTCAAACCCACGAATCCTACGCGCCCCTCACCTCTATAAGAAACCCATTGAGGCATTGATCAGACGCACATCCTCCACTCCATCCTTACCAGCGTTGTTTCTCTGTGTGTGTCTCCGTCTCTGTCTGTGTCTGTGTTAAGTCATACCATCGTTGCCATGGCGCACCCAGTGAGCCCCGTATCCCCACCGTTGAAAGATGAGCTGGACATCGTTATCCCAACCATAAGGAACCTTGATTTCCTGGAGATGTGGAGGCCATTCTTCCAGCCCTACCACCTCATTATTGTACAGGATGGTGACCCGACCAAGACCATCAGGGTCCCAGATGGCTTCGACTACGAGCTTTATAACCGCAACGATGTGAACCGGGTTCTGGGTCCCAAGGCTAGCTGCATCTCCTTCAAGGACTCCGCCTGTCGCTGCTTTGGCTTCCTAGTCTCCAAGAAGAAGTACATCTTCACCATTGACGACGATTGCTTTGTATGCTCCCTCTCTCTCTCTCTCTCTCTCTCTCTTCTTCAGGGATAGATTTGTTAAGTGGAATATTAGTCGAGACTATTCTAGAGCATATTGTTCGGAAAAATGTTCGGGAAGAATATTCTTTCATTTCTCACTGTTGAGGACAGCTTCATATTGCATGGCATGCTCTGTGCATTTTGTTCGACTTTTGTGCTGCTCTGTACTGTTCAAATTGTTCAATGACCGAGTGAATATCAATGCTTGAGTAAAACTATTGATATAATTTTATTATTTTTTGTCGATTTGTGTGATGGAAAAACGCGAATAAATGCTGGGAAAAGGTGGCAAAGGATCCGAGTGGGAAAGAGATAAATGCGTTGGCGCAGCATATACAGAACCTGCTGACACCATCGACGCCGCATTTTTTCAATACTCTCTACGATCCGTTTAGGGACGGAGCAGACTTCGTTCGGGGATACCCATTTAGCCTGAGAGAGGGAGCGCCCACAGCCATCTCTCATGGGCTGTGGCTCAACATTCCCGACTATGATGCCCCAACTCAGCTTGTCAAGCCTCTAGAGCGCAACACCAGGTTCATGTTTCTTTTCAAACTCTCCACTAGTTCTTACCACCCATTCATGGGCTTACATTCTCAACTCTGTCTGTTCTATTTTTTGCTATTAGTTATTAAATTCGCACACAGCACAAGGTACGTTACGTTTCCATGCATTTGGTACTCTGTCATGTTATTTTGCATCTGCTTAATGCTATTTTCCGAAATTTTCTTTTGTTTAACTATCTTGCTTGCCGAATCGAGGGTAAAGGTTGTTATCTGACTTTACAATATAGAATATACAATTTTTTTTATTTGTTTTAATGAATTAGAATCTTTTGATCTAAAAAAATCTTAAACTCCTTTTGTGTTTGGGACTTGTGCTGAGGTTTTAGTATCTTAACATCAGATCGACGAAGGTCAAATGAAAAGAGAATCAAAGTCGTTTCATAATCAAGCCCGAGTAATTCATCTATATAGGTTTTCAATATGATTGGTTTTTGAAGTATTGACACCAAGTGCTCTGTTCAGATTAATGTTGCCTAATTGTACATTAATATTAGTGCACACAGATATGTAGATGCTGTAATGACAATTCCAAAAGGCACCCTCTTCCCAATGTGTGGGATGAACCTTGGTTTCAACAGGGAACTGATAGGACCTGCAATGTATTTTGGGCTCATGGGTCATGGCCAACCAATTGGCAGATATGACGACATGTGGGCTGGTTGGTGTGCCAAGGTATCTTCATTCTTTCATTCAGTTTCATAGCTTGTCATCTGATAATAATGGCTGGAGTAAAATCCTAATCAACTACATCATTTCCAGATGATTAGTGTAACACCGTGTAACACCTAGCAAGTGATTAATGAGCTCGATTTACAGACAATATATCGAATGATCTTCTTTTGGCTTTCTCAGATCTTGATGCTGTCCAGAATGGTTTTAGGGATAAATACACTTTTCACTAACAAATTATCAAGGATTTTGCAATATGCATCCAAACTATCAAATTTGACCCTTTGGACCCTTAACATTTAACACTTTTTAATAGTTTGAGAGTACAATGTTTCAGTTTTGATAATTTGGGTGCAGAGTGTAAAAACCTTATTAGTAGTTTGAGGGTGCAAAGGTTTTTTTTCTGTAATTTTATTTGCTTCCTTATAATGGATTTACCCCTTGGATGATTTTAGAAGTTGACTTTCAGGTAATCTGTGACCATTTGAGTCTTGGGGTGAAGACAGGGTTGCCATACATTTGGCACAGCAAGGCAAGCAACCCATTTGTGAATTTGCAGAAGGAATACAAAGGCATATACTGGCAAGAGGAGATCGTTCCATTCTTCCAATCTGTTGTCTTTCCGGAAGAGTGCACGACTGTGCAGAACTGCTACATTGAACTCTCAAAGAAGGTCAAGGAAAAGCTTGGAGCCATTGATCCTTACTTTGAGAAGCTTGCTGATGGCATGGTTACTTGGATTGAAGCATGGGAGGAGCTCAACCCTAAGCCCAATGCTGTGAAGAAGGAAGAACCCTCTGTCAAATCAAAGTAGGCAGCAGCCCTTTTAGTCCACTTTGATTGTAATAAGTATGCTGTAATCTTCCACCATCTTTTCCTTTGGATCTTTCATTCCATCTGGTTCATGTTTTAAGTACTTGCCATATTGTTGTTTCATTCCTTTGTGACTCTATTTCACCACCTAATTGGAGTACTTCCGTGTTTGCCAAATTGATAATAAATATGTTGTGGGAGTAGACATCTTGAATTTAAACTTTACGTAGTTACTATGGAGGCCTATTTAAATCAATTCCATTTGGCTAAAACTATCTTATCAATGGGTTTATAAACTTTTTTTTTTTTTCTATTTTTTTCCAACATTTTTTAAATCCATTTAAACAATTTTTAAAAATTCACAAAATCATTAAAAAACATTTCCTTAATTATTAAGTTAAAAAAATTTTTGTTTAGTTAAAACAGACCAATTAAATCATACAATTGCTCTTCGGATAGAACAAATAGATAAATTTTCAGAAGTCTATGAACATACAAATTAACATATTTATCAAGAAAAATGATACTTAGAGTCGTGAGTGTACAAGTGCAGCTCGATTATTTTGAAAAAAGTAAATAAATATGAGACCTATATAAAAAGAAAATTAATTTTTTAATAATATATCTCACTTTTTTTTCTAAATGACTGTACGACGTTTGCACATTTCACGTCTGTATATAGTATTCCTCATTTATTAACCTCCGGGACAACATATTATCATCTTCTCCCTTCTTTTTAACTTTATGGTTCATTAGAAATTAAAGCCTCGTTAAGATGTGTATATATATACATACACATACATTAGTTGGGCCTCTATGTGCAACGCACGTATATCCCATTCAAAGTGTTGTTGCATATGAATTAGGAATTAGATTAACAGGCCATTAATATTGATAATAATTAAGGAGAATCAATAATTGAATAAAGACCTAAACAACTACCAAAATTTCTAATAATTTTGTCAATTATCTATCATAATTATTAATCTGCCACTAGCAAATATTAAATCAAAACCTAAGGCTCGATCTCCTCAATTCCAAAGTCGTAAAAGTTGTTCACAACACAAAACATAAAATTACGTATCCTATACTTTCAGGACAGTTTTCAGTTAGAGGTCTCAAAGCATTGGCATTGGTGCATAACAGAGGAATGAATTGGGAAATTGTTCTTCTATTTCATTTGCATTTCATGAGGTATTTATACAAGAGTCCAAAAAGAATAAAAAACGGTTATATAACAGTATACAAAATTTGTCTATGGTTCTTCTAGAATATTTGTATCATATATCTTAATACGCCCCTCGAGTCCAATGGGGGTATCAAACATAGTGAGACTCGTTCTAAAATGAAAAAAGTTTGTAGAAACTAAGGGTTTTGTAAAGATATCCACAATTTGATCTTTTGAGCTGATGAAGGAAAGTGCCTGGTTTGGCTACCAAATACCAAACTATCTCATCTCATCTCATTTAATCATTACAATTTTTCTAAACTTCCATACAAAATATAATAAACATTTCAACTTTTTCAAATTTCAAAACAAAATTAATATTAAAAAATTATATTATAATAATATTTTATTCAACTTTCAACAAAACATTTTATATCATCTCGTCTAAACTATGTAACCAAATGACTCTATCTTTGACAAAATGGAAATCAACATCTATGTGCTTCATTCTTGAGAGATAAACAGGATTTGCTGCCAAGTATGTGGCTCCAATATTATCACTCCATAATATTGGAGCCTTAGATAAGTGAAGACCAAGTTAAAAAATGAGAGTTTGGATCTCAATCAATTCGGCAGCAAATGAAGCAAGGGACTTATACTCCGTTACTGTGCTTGAACGTGCCACTGTACACTGCTTCTTTGAGCTCTAGCTCCATGAGATAAGTTTCTTGCCAACAAAAATGCAATAGCCACCAATGGAACGTCGATCATCTGGGCATCCTGCTCAATCAGCATCGAAGTATGCTTGCAAATTGAAAGAAGACTTGGAAGAGAAGAACAGACCAAAGTTAATGGTATTTTTGAGATACCAAAGGGTTCATTTCACTATACTCCAGTGGGATTGTTTTGGGGAGTTCATGAACTGGCACACCTTGTTCACGGTAAAGGAGATGTCAGGACGTGTTAAGGAAAGATACTGCAAGCCATAGACGATGCTACGATACTGATGAGCATCATCAAAGTTAGGGGAATCAAAGACGGACAGCTTCAGGGAAGCTGCCATTGGCGATGTCATAGGCTTAGAATGGATCATGTGGCTTCGGATTAAGAGATATTTTATATACTTTCATTGAGAAAGTAAAATACTTGTGGGCAAATAGTCAATTTCCATTCCAAGAAAAAGGGATAGTTTAGCAAGATCCTTAACAGGAAATGTAGTTCCCAAATCAAAAACCAATTGATCAATAGTAGATGAAATGGATGAAGTAATCACTATATCATCTACATAGATTAGAAGATAAATATGGATATCACCTTGATTAAGAATGAAGAGAGACGTATCTGCTTTTGATGCTTGGAAGCCATAGCCAATTAACCACGAACTCAATTGGGCAAACCACACCCTGGGCACTTGCTTGAGCCTATAAATGGCTTTGTGCAATTTACAGACATAAGTTGGATGAGCTGGGTCAATGAAGCCTTGAGGTTGCTGCATGTACACTGTATCAGTCAAGGATCCATGCAAGAATGCATTCTGGATGTCAACTTGTCGCAAAGACCACCCATGAGAAACTGCAAGAGCAAGTATCAAACGGATGGTGGACGATTTCACCACTAGACTAAACATTTCATCGTAGTCAATTCCAAGCTGTTGGTGGTAGCCTTTGGTAACCAACCGCGCCTTTCATCTTTCGATTCACCCGTTTGCTCTTAGTTTGGCTCGGTAAGCCCATCGGCATCGAAGAACATTGATAGAGGAAACATGGGGTACGAGGCTCCATGTAGAATTTTTAGTTAGAGTAGCAAACTCTAGTGACATGGTGTGATGCCATTCAGGCCATTTAGAAGCTATAACGTAGCTGGATGGGGTGTCAGGCATAGTGACAGAAGCGGTAAAGCATTTCCGAGATGGGTATGGAGCATTGCCGTCGATGAGGATGCGTGGTCGAGAAGATTGAGTTTGGGCCCATGTAATAATGAGGGATCGAGTTGGAATGACGGCAGAGGAAGTGCGGGTAGTATTGATCAGAGTGGAGTTAGGTTAAGGCAACGAATTAGGTGGATTTTGAGGAGAAGAGTTCGATTTATTAGAGGGAGATGGAGATCGAAAGGTTGAGGATGAGTTTGTGAAGGGGGGATGGGATGGGCTTGGGCCAAGAATTGAGGGAGTGAGAATTGGAAGTTGGGCTACGGAAGAAATAGAAGGCAGAGTGGATTTCGTGAGGGACCTAGGCCGAGTTTTAAGAAATGAAAAGGATTCCTCATTAAATATTATGTCCCGAGAAATGTAGAGCTTGTTGTGCTCTAGGTGATCAAGACACTTGTACCCTTTGTGGGTTGGGCTATTACCCAGAAAAAGACAAGAGATGGACCTGAAATTGATTTTATGGTTGTTGTAGGGTCTCAAGTTGGGCCAACACTTACAGTCGAAGACCTTTAAAATTTTGTAGTTAGGAAGCCGATTATGAACAAGAAAATATGGGGACTTATGGTTGAGAATTGGACTTGGCAAAAGATTTATAAGGTACATGGCAGTCTCAAAGGATTCGGCCCAAAATGTGAAGGGAAGTGAAGCATGGGCCAAGAGGGCAGGCCCTGTTTCAACAATGTGTTTATGTTTACGTTCAATGAGACCGTTTTGTTGATGCATATGTGGACAAGAAAAACGATGAGTAATTCCCAATTTTTGACACATTGGAGAGAGGGGTTTAAATTCCCCTCCTTTATCGGTTTACAATGTTATTAATTTTGAGTTGAATAGACATTCAATGTATGACAAGAAATTAGTAAAAATACTAATAACATCATATTTCAATTTAATTGGGAATATCCAAGTGAACCTTGTGAAAGCATCAACAAAAGAGAGATAATATTTAAATCCAATTCGTGAAATGTAAGGGGCTAGCCCCAAAGATTAGCAACAAGCAATTGTAAGGGCTTTGTATAATGGGCCCGACTTGGACTAAAAGTTAATTGATGACCCTTGGCAAGAGGACAATCTGGACATTTGAAGGAGTGCTCTGTGGGAAGAAACTTCAAACTGTTGTTGTGCAAAATATGAGAAACAAGTTTGAGAGATGGATGGCCTAATCTGTGATGCTAGTTAGAGACAAGAGTGCATTCACCAAGCTGGACGGAAGGAGACTCGACGGTGGGCAATGTAGAAGAGAAGAAGTAGAGACCATTACGGCTGGGTTCAGTGAGGAGGATCTTCCCAGTCATTTTGTCCTTCACACAGAAGTAAGAATCATGAAATTCAAAGAAGCATTTGTTATCAATGCAGAACTTACAAACCGAAATGAGATTTTTGGTTATGAAGGGAACATGTAATAAATTGTGTAGAAGGAAAGAAGATGAGTTAGAGAAAAAGGAAGAATCACTGAAGTGTTGTATTGGCATATTGGAGCCATCCCCAACTCGGAATCGTTCATCATCGCCGTATTGTTCTGAGGAAATATTAAGGTTGTTCAAATCATTGGTAACATGATGTGTGGCAGTAGAGTCTAGGTACCAAGAGACATCAGAGAAAGAGCTGGGAGTGGCGAAGTTTGCATAGAAGGAGTGTGGAGCCTCAAGCTGGTAGGAGTGAACAAAACGATATCGGCACTGAAGAGCAACGTGACCTTGCTTGTTGCAAACTTGGCAATTTGGGCGGGTAAAGTTATGGGACTGTTGAGGGGCTTGAGTAGGAGAAGAAAAAATGATGCCTCCTTGAGAAAATGGAACAGATCTGCCTTTGCCATTTCGACCTTGTCTCCATCCACGAGAGAAACCATGTCCTCTGTAATTGTGTCCTCCAACAGAAGAAAAATTAACTGAGGGTTCAGAGGCAGGGTTGCTGCTCCTTGTTGTTAAATGTGAGATATGTCTTTCATGCACTAGTAGCAGTTGGTATGGCTCATGAGAAGAAATTGAGTCAGTCCGAGTGGTAACAGAAGTAACAAAAGACTCATAGGCAGCACCAAGACCAGTAAGCAGGTAAGTTACAAATTCCTTATCAGGAATGGGGTTTCTCGTAGCTGCTAATGTGTCGGAGAGAGAGCGTACCTTGCCGAAATATTTAGTAATGGTTTGACAACCTTGAGAGCGATGTGAGTTGGAATCTGACTTGAAATTCCTTGGCCTGCGAATGAGAAGCAAAAATGGTAGCTAGGGAAATCCATACCTCTTGCGAGGTGCTCGGTGAAAGAACATGCCCTATAACAGAGTCTGAAAGAGAGGAAAATAAGACACTGATGACTAGTTGGTCTATTCTTTTCCAGGAGGTGAATTCATGGTTGATGGTATCTGTTTGGTTGGGTAGAAATCCAGATGGGATTGAGGCAGTTCCATCGATGAAGTGATAGAGGTCATGACCTCAAAGATAGGTGCTGATTTGCACCTTCCATAAAGGATAATTCTCAATTGTGAGTTTGGTGGTAACTATTTGAGAGAAGGAAGAAATGATGGAGGAATTTGGGTGGAGGGGCAGGGGTTTGATAGAGCCTTGGATCAGAGAGCTAGCAAGTCGTGCTTCTCTGATACCATAACAGAGGAATGAATTAGGAAAATTTTCTTCTATTTCATTTGCATTTCATGAGGTATTTATACAAGAAGAAGAAGAATAAAAAACAGTAACATTAAAGTGGAGAAAACTTGTCTACAGTTCTTCTAGAATATTTGTATCATCTATCTTAATAGTGCAGCCATTTGCAATATCAGATTTTGGCTAATTAATTCTAAAAGTGCCATGCATTGGATTATTTACCCTAAAGCCATTTAAACTTTTAACTACAATATCTCAACATATATGTTGATGAACAGTAACTTTCTTAGATTCTCTCCTCTTTTTTTTTTTTTTAAGAAAAGTCAATTCATTCATTTCTTTAACAAGGGATTACAAACATATCATTTCTTACAATTTGTTGAACACAACTTGGAGTAACTTCATGTTCTAACAAATTTTCAGAAAAAGGGTGAGGCATTCTTTACAAGTGCACGTGCTACTTTTTCTCTTTTGGTATGACCTGTAGTCCAAACAGCAAATTGATTTAGCACTCTTTTGGCATCCTCCACTAATAATCCACCATAGCTCCGATCGAGTGAGTTGCCATTTAGAAGCCTAATAACCTGTAGAGTATCTCCCTCGAGTGTAAAGTTAGAGATACCTATCTCCTTGCAGAAAACAACAATCATCATCATAGCATAAGCCTCCCCACTAAAGTCATTCAGTTGTAGGTCCTTTTGGCTTGAAAAGTATCAATGCACCTCCCTACATCATCTCTCAGAATGGCACCAATTCCCAAGAGTCCCTCAGTTGAATTTATGGCTGCATTCCAGTTCATCTTATAGGTTCCTGTAGGAGGCTTGAGCCAAGCAATTGTGGATCTATCATTTGATTTGTTTGAGCAGGATTCTTGGTAATGTTGACTAGATCTATATACCTATAATTCACTGGAAGCTTTGCTGATAATCTTGTTAGGGTGCATAAAACCCTTTCCATGGTTGAAGCCATTTCTTCTAGCCCATATGAATCGACAGATCATTGCCACTTCCATTAGCTCTTCCATTTGTAAATGCTGAAGTAGATAGCTCCAAGTTCCTATAAAGGAAGTGCAATTGAGGCTCATTTTTTGGATCTTTCTACTTCCTTGACTCCATACATCCTTTGAAGCCTCACAACTTCATAAGACATGCTTTGTTGTCTTGCTCTCGGACTTGCAAACAACTGGTAGTAACAATGTGTCTTCTCAACAGGTTTGCCATAGTACGTAAAGCCTCATTACATGCTTTCCATAAGAACATCCTCACTGCTGAGGGTACTAGCAACTTCCACAGTTCTTCTACTCATCATCCATATACCATATATAATTTTCTTTTATTTTTTTTCTCTTATGATCAAATATGTGGTATATGGATGATGAGTAGAAGAACTCAATTAGTTTAGGAAGAATAAAACAAAAAATAAAAAATAAAAATAAAAAAGTATGGTGTGTGGTGTGTGGGGATGGAGAGTAACAAAACCCAGTTAGAGTCCTCTCTCGTAATGAAATATTGGCATTTTCAATATATTTAAGAATTTTTTTCTTTTACTTTGTATTTACTTTTCATTTTTTCTTAAGAGATCAATTCCATAGTTAGATCATGAAACCATATGTTTTTAAATACCATTAGGCTACAAAGTCATGTACTTGATAAGAGTCATGATTATCTCTAGCTTAATCGAACACTACCTTGAAAGCTATTTTCAATTAAAATAGTCATTATATGTAAAAGGTTATAATGTAAATTTCTAGTCGAATAAAATATTAGAGCAACATGGCATCAGCTCTCCCAAGAACTCAGATCACATGGATGCAGCTGATCATGACAAGATCAGTGATCCTGATATGTAGTCACACCCTTCATCGAATAAACTTGTCTCTTGTAATAAGTCTGTAAATAATTTACTAAGTTGTCCTTCTTCTAGATGAGCTGTAATGTACATTTATGTAAATTTAGAATTAGTTAGTCTGCAGGTGTACAGACTGTAGCTGGTACGAATATTCTCTAGTTGGTTAGCATTCTATCTGTCCATTTTTATCTGTCCATTTTTAGTATAAAGCAGCAGCAGTACAGTGTAAAGAAAATAGAATGAATTTTATGAAATGAAGTAAGGAAGTGAGCATTTTTCCTTTGTTTTCACTCGTTCCCTTTTGTTTCCATAGTTATTCTTACATGGTATTAAGAGCCTCATAGTGAGATTTTTTTTTTTTTTTTTTTTCCAAATGACTACTGAATCAGCTCCTCCTTTTCTTGACTTCAATAACCTCACCAACCCATATAGACTTGACCATGGTGATAATCCCTTACTTCCCTTGGTCCCTGACCTTCTTGCCATTGAAAACTACACAACCTGGTCAAGAGCTATGTGTTGAGCTCTTCGTGCCAAAAATAAGCTAGGATTCATCAATGGAACCTTGACAAAACCAAAAACTATCACTGACCCTCTATATGATGCGTGGTAAAGATGCAATGATCTGGTTGTGTCTTGGCTTCACAACTCTATCCATCCATCCCTCAAATCCAGCATTGCTTTGGTGGATGATGTTGCACAAATCTGGGGTGAACTCAAAGATAGATTTACTCAACAGAATGGTCATCAAAATTTTCAGCTCAAAAAGGCATTAACAGGTTTGCAACAAGATACTGACTCAGTTAGCATGTATTTTGGCAAGTTTAAAACTCTGTGGCATGAACTTAGTATATATAACCCTATGCCTGGCTGTATTTGTGGCAAGTTGACTATCTTGCTTGATAGATACCAAAGGGATTGTGTGATACAATTTCTTATGGGGTTAAATGACTCATTCTAAGCAACTCATGACCAAATTATGCTCCTGGATCCTTTGCCTCCTTTAAACAAAATTTTTTCTATGATCCAGCAGCAAGAAATGCAACATCTCATGCTGTCTGCTGTTCCTTCAGCAAACACAATGGCCCTTGCTGTCAAACAACCATACACTTCCTCTAAATTTTTTTCTTAAACACCTCAGCAACCATGTGACAGACTTTTCTGCACTCACTGCAAAATCCAGGGCCATGTCCTTGATACTTGTTTTAAGGTAGGTAATGCCTTAGCCCCCACCTATACTCATTGCCATATGACAGATCATATAGCAGAAAAGTGCTACAAATTACATGGCTATCCACCTGGGCACAAACTTCATGGTAAGAACAAGCAACATGGCTTTCCCTCTGCCAACATGACTTCACTCGAGCTAGAAGATTCCTCAGATGACAAGTTGACCTTCACCAAAGAGCAATATCACCAACTGTTGTCTCAACTACATCCAAAGGAAGTATCTATTGCCAATCATTCAGTCAACACTGTCAAGGTAGACTGCACACACCCTTCTACCATGAATGATATTATTTCTTGCTTCACTTCTTTCACTCCCACTCATACCCCTACACACACACCTTGGATCATTGAAACTGGTGCTACAGATCACATGATCTGCAGCACCACTTCCTTCTCATCCATTACCTCTCCAGTATCTTTTATGGTTAAACTTCCGAATGGCCACCCTGCACCTATCACTCACATTGGTATTGTCCACATTCACAACACATTAACACTAAATAATGTGTTATGTGTTCCTTCATTTCATTTCAATTTGATTTCTGTAAAACAGCTAACCAACTCACTATCTTGCTGTTTTATTTTTCTTTCACCATTTTGTTTTATCTAGGACCTTTAGTCATGGACCACGATTGGTATGGGTGAGATAAAGAATGGTCTCTACCACTTGCTTGCAGAACCAGTGTCACCAACAACTCTCCTAGATCATTTTTCTACTTGTTTACATAAAAATATCTCTGTTTCAGCGACTTTCAAAAATGTTGATCTTGTTTCAGATTGGCATCGTCGATTGGGTCATACCCCTCTTTCTAGATTACATGTAATCTCATACTCTCTTATTAAAAATCATGTTTCTGACATTTCCAATACCAATCCATGTTTTGTGTGTCCACTTGCCAAGCATCATAAACTTCCATTTTCTGTTAGTCCCCATAAAAGCAAAGCCATATTTGAACTAATCCATTGTGATATATGGGGACCTAACTCAATCACAGCTTATGATGGAACAAGATACTTTTTGACCATTGTAGATGATTACTCTAGGACTCTTGGCTATATTTACTCAAGGCTAAATCAAATACCGGACCATGCATTGAAGCTTTTTGTAATCTTGTTGAAACCCAATTCCATACCAAAGTTCAAACACTTCAAAGTGACAATGGCCTTGAGCTTCACATGACAGATTTTTTCAACAAGAAAGGAATAATTCACCATAGAACATGTGTGGAAACTCCTTAACAAAATGGGATTGCAGAAAGGAAGCACCAACACCTTTTGATAGCTCGAGCCCTTAAAATTCAATCTAATCTTCCCCACTTGTACTGGAATGATTGTATTCTCACAGCAACTTACATAATTAATCGAATTCCCACTCCTTTACTCTTTAATAAAACACCATTTGAGATCCTTTTCAACAAACCTCCTACATATTCTCACATGAAAATCTTAGGCTGCCTCTGTTTTGCCTTTTCGATTTCTCAAAATAGACAAAAATTTGATCCTAGAGGTAGGGATTGTGTCTTTCTTGGTTACCCCTTTGGGGTAAAAGGGTATAAGCTACTTGATTTAAACACGAACTCAGTTTTCATCTCTCGAGATGTTACTTTTCATGAGCATGTTTTTCCCTTCCATCAGCATCATTCCACTCCATCTTCTCAAATGCCATCTTCTGCCACCCTTCCTTAAACTCCATCTTATCAATTTCCATCTTCTGCCACCCTTCTTCAAACTCATTTTCCTTCTATTTCACCTTCTCCCCCACAACACAGCACCTCTTTGCCACTGACATCAGAAACAGATTCCTCATCATCCACACCCCTAGACTTTTCCATACCACCTTCCTCCAATTCTTCCATTCCATCAACAACAGAACCTTCCTCTCCTCTTCCTCTTAGAAGATCCACTCGAACCAGAAAAGCTCCTCAATACCTGCAGGACTTCCATTGCTAGCAAGCAACTTTAATCTCATCCTCTCAATTAGTGAACATGGCATTAGCTTCAACAGGTATCTCTTTTCCTTTAGCTTATTCCATTTCTTATCATAACTTGTCTCCTAAATTCTCTTTATTTTCTGCTGCCATCTCTTCCACTAATGATCCACACACTTACACACAAGCTGCCAAAGACCCCGATTGGTGTAAGGCAATGGATACTGAAATTGAAGCTTTAGAGCTCAACAAATACATGGACCCTCATTAATTTATCCCTTGACAAAACCCCCATTGCATGCAAATTTGTCTATAAAACCAAGTACCATTCCAATGGTACTATTGAGAGGAAGAAAGCAAGACTAGTAGCTAAGGGTTTCACCCAACAAGAAGGGGTGGATTATCATGAAACATTTTCCCTAGTAGTGAAGATTGTCACTGTTAGAACCATTATTGCCTTAGCTGCAATTAAAGGATGGCATCTCCACCAATTTGATGCTAACAATGCGTTCCTCAATGGAGAGCTCAATGAAGAAATCTACATGAAGAAGCCACCTGGCTACACCAAAGGACAACCTGACCAGGTCTGCAAGCTCAACAAAAGTCTCTATGGCCTCAAACACACCTCACGCCAGTGGTATGATAATTTTTCCACTTCCTTGGTTGCCTTTGGTTTCACTCAATCCAAGGCTAATTACAGCCTATTTACTTGCATAACCCCTACTACTTTTACTGCACTACTTGTCTATGTCGATGACATTGTAGTTGCAAGCAATTCCCTTGAATCCATTTCAGTTCTCAAGACTTTTTTGAACACACATTTGAGAATAAAAGACCTTGGAACCTTGAGATACTTCCTTGGCATTGAGGTCTCTCGATCACCCAGTGGAATTCACCTCTGTCAAAGAAAATACACTCTAGATATTCTTGTTGACTCAAGCAATCTAGCTTGTAAACCTTTAAAGCTCCCAATGGAGCAAAACCACAAATTGAGCAAGTCATCAAGGACACCCCTAGCTGATCCTACCTCCTACAGACAACTCATTGGTAGATTGCTTTACCTCACATTAACCAAACCTGATATTAGTTACCCCATCCAAGTCCTAAGTCAATGTATGGATCACCCTTCCATCTCCCACCTTGCTGCAGCCCACAAGGTACTGAGATACCTCAAAAATGCACCTGGTCAAGACATCCTTCTTTCTTCAAGTTCCCCACTTCAGCTTAGAGGCTGCTGTGATTTAGATTGGGCTTCTTGCCCAGACACACGCAAATCAGTCACTGGTTTTTGTATCTTCTTGGGCCATTCTCTCATTTCATGGAGATCCAAGAAACAAACAGTTGTCTCAAGGTCTTCAGCTGAGGAAGAATATCGTGCAATGGCATCCATTTCTACTGAACTTACTTGGTTGCAGCAGCTATTCATTGATCTCTCCATTCCTCATCCACAAGCTACTGAACTTTTTTGTGACAACCAAACTGCTTTACGTATAGCAGCCAATCCAGTTTTTCATGAGAGGACAAAACACATTGAAGTTGATTGTCATCTTATCCGAGATAAAATAAAGAAGGTAGCATCAAGACTGCTCATGTTCACACCAACTCACACCTTCTAACATTTTTACTAAGTCTTTACCTTCTTGTATTCTTTTCTCACATCTCTACAAGTTTATTAGAGCAACATGGCATCAGCTCTCCCAAGAATTCAAATCACATGGATGCAACTGATCATGACAAGATCAGTGATCCTGATATGCAGTCACACCCTTCATCGAATAAACTTGTCTCTTGTAATAAGTCTGTAAATAATTTACTAAGTTGTCCTTCTAGATGAGCTGTAATGTACATTTATATAAATTTAGAATTAGTTAGTCTGCAGGTGTACAGACTGTAGCTGGTACGAATATTCTCTAGTTGGTTAGCATTATGTCTGTCCATTTTTAGTATAAAGTAGCAGCAGTATAGTGTAAAGAAAATACAATGAATTTTATGAAATGAAGTAAGGAAGTGAGCATTTTTCCTCTGTTTTCACTCGTTCCCTTTTGCTTCCATTGTTATTCTTACATAAAATCTTGTTTAAATAGATTTTTCACCTATAAAAGCCATTACATTGTTAATTTTGTGAAATCCCACTTTTAAAATTTATTTTCTTGAAATAATTATAATTTATCGAATTGTTATTTATTTTGCAATATTACTATAGATTCTCCATTTTATATCTCAAATTACTACTTATTTTAAAATTTATCGTATAATAGATTTAATTTTGAATATCGTATCACATCATTCATATCCATCAACTTTAAAGGTAAGATTTTAATACCACATAAATTATAACTCATAACTTGACTCAGGGAATACATAGGGTATGGTTAATGCTATATACATTTTTGGAGTGTACAATCTTTGTGTATTTTTTTTTTAAGAAAAAGAAAATTACTATGAATACAAATAGATCCAACAAACTACGTAGTAGGTAAGATTTTTTTTTTTTCTAATTTTAGTTCACCGCCCAGACTCCGTACCCCACTTTCATTTCAATTTTTCTTCTTTCTTTTTTATTTCCCTTCCCTACCAGTGCCCTTTCCCCACTTTCCTTTTCTTTTTTTTTTTCCCTCTCTCACTTCACGTTGTGCTCCTGCACCCCTCTCCCAGTTTTATTTTCTCTCTCTCTCTCTCTCTCTCTCTCTCTCTCTCTCTCTCTCTCTCTCTCTCTCTCTCTCTTTTTCTCACTTCCCCCTACGTCTCATGTGTTGGACCCTCGATCAATACCAGAGTAACTACTAAATTGGACTGCTTCTACGAAGCCTACCCCCAAAGAGAGAGAGAGAGAGAGAGAGAGAGAGAGAGAGAGAGAGAGAGATTGAGAGATACAAGAGAGTAAGAGAATAATGGATTCCATAGTTGGCCTCAGTTCCAACTAATGGCTTCTTTTTATATTGCAATTGTGAATGAACCTCAAAGAAGATCGAAGGACGATTAAATGACTGTGTTTAATCATCCTGCAGTTTACAACCTACAACGACCATGCCGTATTACATCTAAACACTTATCCCAAATGAATACGACTTACAGCTTAGACTCTTATTACATTTGATTTAATAAAACGACACCATACTAGAAAACCCTTTTAACTAACAAAACTGTCACCTTCCCTTTTCACATTTCCTTCGAACATAAAGTCTCTCTTTCTACATTCATATGCTACTGCACCCCTTTCCAATACTGCTACACTTCATCTACATTTCAACCCATAACATACCCTTCCCCCTTTAAAAAACCTTGCCCACAAGGTGAGGAAATTTATTTATTTTTGTTGCCAATAGGGCTCCCAAGTGGCATCATCAACTGCTGCCCCCTTCATTGA
The DNA here is from genome assembly GCF_018687715.1 of Carya illinoinensis. Taxonomy (NCBI): domain Eukaryota; kingdom Viridiplantae; phylum Streptophyta; class Magnoliopsida; order Fagales; family Juglandaceae; genus Carya; species Carya illinoinensis. The sequence continues at coordinate 2,414,022 of NC_056763.1, forward strand.
ACTAAGACCTCAGTGAGTGGCCTGTTATTCAGCTTTCTGAATCTCCTCTGTAGAATACATTCAAGTTCAAGGACCAATTGACCATGAAGATCAACTGGTGGTAAAGTCGATAAGGGTGATACAAACTAGCCCAATTTCTTTTTAAGACATGAAACATGGAAAACTAGGTGTATAGCATAACTTTGAGGTAAATGCAGCTTATAAGCCACATGTCCAATCCTCTCAAGGACTTGGAATGAACCATAAAACTTAGGAGATAATTTGGAATTTCGCCTAGCTGCTAGAGATTGTTGCATGTATGGCTGTAGTCCAAAAAAGACCCAGTCCCCCACTTGGAATTCTCTCTCAGTCCTTCCTTTATCAGCTTGGTATTTCATCCTTTCTTGAGCCGCATTCACATTCACTCTCAATGTAGAGATAATTTCTTCTCTAGTTCTTAAAACTTCCTCCACTGCCTAGTTAGCAGTGAGGCCAGGAGTAAAGGACTATAGCTTGATTAGAGGCCTGCCATAAACCACCTCATAAGGAGTTAATTTTGTAGAAGTGTGAAATGTGGTGTTATACCACCACTCAGCTAAGGTTATCCACTCGGATCATAACCTTGGTTTGGAAGTTATAAAATATCTCAGAAAATGCTCCAAGCATTTATTTACTACCTCAGTTTGGCCATCACTTTGAGGGTGATAGGCAGATGAATAAGAGAGAGTTACTCCTTGCAATCTAAACAGTTCTTTCCAAAAAGAACTAGTAAAAGTGGCCCCCTATTAGACACAATATTGTAAGGCATACCATGCAATTTAAAGACATGGTCAAAGAAAATCAATGCCAACATTACTGTTGTAAAAGGATGTTTAAGACGCATAAAGTGGGAGTATTTTGAGAGTCTATCCACCACAACCATGACTACTGAATAGCCTTTAGAAAGTGGAAGACCTTCTACAAAATCCATGGAAAAATCTATCCAAATAAGTTGGGGCACAGGTAATGACTGTAACAGACTAGGTGGATGGATGTTTTCCACCTTATTTTCCTAGCACACTACACATTCTCAAATATAAGTCTTCACATCATTCTTTAAACCAAGCCAATATAAATCATGCCCAGCTCTCTACAAAGGTTTATGAAAACTTGAATGACCAGCAAAAGGACTGGCATGTATAAAATGTAGTAATTTAAGCTTCAGTTCCTGAGAATTAGGCACATAAATCTTGCCTTTCTGAAGTAGCAACCCATGTTTTAAAACAAACTTAGACTGTTTAGAAGAGCCATCCCTCAACAACAACAACTGTTCTTGAACCACTGGATCCAAAAGATAAGCCTGCTTTAATTCTTCCAACCAAACTTGAGTAGGGTATGAAACAATGTTTTGAATTCCATACTATACCGGCCAATATTTCTCGTACCAAAATAGTGACCGGTACAAAAAATGCATTTGTTTCATACTGGGTCAAATATCGGCCATACCGGTGCATTTCGGTCAATATCGGCCAGATTTTGATGTACTGGTACTGGCCGAAATTTGAGAATTTTTGTAATTAATGTAAAAATTCTGAATTTTTTTTCCTAATTTTGATTCCAATGCTCATATCTAAAGACTATTTTCTTAACTTAAAAATATTATTGAGTTTTATAAATATGTGTTTTAACTTTTTCAAACTTGCATTGATATTATGTTGAAATATAATTTATACATATATAATTAATTTATTATATATAGACTATTCTGAAATGGTACCAGTATCGAAATATTTTGTTCTAATGCCTTAATTGAAATAGTATTCAAAACATTAGTATGAAATGGCATATACTGCTGCAACTTCATCTTCTAAACCATCTCTTTGAGACAAGGCATCAGCCACCTTGTTCTCAACCCCTTTTTTATACTCAATTGAGAACTCATAGCCCAACAGTTTTGAAATCCATTTTTGTTGAGATGTTGTACCTATTTTATGCTCCAACAGGTACTTTAAGCTCAAATTATCAGTTCTTATGGTGAAAACTGACCCCAACAAATATGGCCTCAATTTTTTAATGGCTCATACCAAAGCAAACAGTTCCTTCTCACAGGTTGAGAGTGACAAACTTTTCACTTTTAAAGCCTGACTCAAAAAGGTTAAAGGCCTCTAATTTTGAATCAAAACAGCACCCACTCCAACTCCACATGCATCACATTCAATGACAAACTGTTGAGTAAAGTCTAGTGAGGCCAAGACAGGTGAACTCACAACAGCCTCCTTTAAAGCCTTAAAGGTTTTTGTAGCTGACTCATTCCATAAAAATGCATCTTTTTCAACAAAGCAGTAAGTGGGGCTGTAATCTGACCATAATCTGTGATAAATTTTCTGTAGTAGCCAGTCAATCCCAAGTAACCTCTTAAGGTTTCAAGAGTTTTTGGAACTGGCCATGAAACCATTGCCTATAATTTTTTCGGGTTAGCTCTCATACCCTTCCTGGAAATTAAATGGCCTAAGTATTCGATCTCTTGGCATGCAAAATGACTTTTAGACTTTTTAGCATATAACTGATGTTGCTACAGAATTGCCAATACATATGCTAAATGAGTCAAATGAGAATCCAAATTTTTTCTATACACAAGAATATCATCAAATAACACAATTACAAATTTTCTCAAGAATGGTTTAAAGACATCATTCATGAGAGCTTGAAAAGTTGAGGGGGCATTAGTGAGTCCAAATAGCATAACCAGGAACTCATAATGACCATCATGTATTATAAATGTAGTTTTACGGATATCTTGAGGCCTCATTCTTATTTGATGATTACCTAACCTTAAGTTAAGTTTTTAAAACACAGTGGAACCAAATTACTCATCTAACAATTCATCCACTACTAGAATGGGGTACTTATATTTAATGGTGGCCTAATTAAGCATCCGATAATCCATACACATCCTCCAAGAGCCATCTGCCTTTCTTACCAAGAGCATAGGTGAGGAGAATGGTGATTGGCTTGGTCAAATTACACCAGTTTGTAGCAACTCAGCTACAATTTTCTCAATTTTTGCCTTTTGGCAATGTGGATATTTGTATGGCCTCAAACATACAAGAACAACTTCGTTCTTTGACACAATCTGGTGGTCTTGAGATCTATGTGGAGGAAGACCCTTAGGTTCCTCAAAGATGCCCTCATATCTTTTCAACAACTCGTCAATTTGAGGACATGAAGCAGTTTGCTTCTGATATGGTCCCACAGCCATCAACTGGAGCCAAAATCCCTTAGATCCCACTTTAGAAACAGTAGTTATTTCTTTATTATCAACTAACTGAGAAGTTGATGAGGCCAATCCTTTAAGAACCACACTCTTATTGTCATAAGAAAATTCCTTTTGCAACTTAGCAAAATTCAACATTATAGGACCTAATGACAAAAGCCATTGCACACCTATAACAACATCACGAACCCCCAAAATTGAGGATAAAGAAATCTGCAAGAAAATTATTACCTTGCATCTAAACAGTTACATCATGAACTCTGCCCAAACTCTGGACAGATTGGCCACTCAAACTTGTATTGACTGATCCTTATTGACTGTCAAAGCACATTTTTTTGCAATTGTAGTATCCACAAAGTTGTGGGTACTACCAATGTCTATTAAAACCACCACTTTCCTTTTATTAATATGACCCACAATCCTTATTATCTTAAGATTAGGTGTCCCAGCAATAGCTTGCAAGGAAATCGAAGCAATATCTCCAGACTGTACAGGTTCCTCATTAGGTAGTGTCTCTTTTTTTTATTGATCTTCTACAATCTCAGCATCAAGAATATCCATACCTTCTAAAAGGTAAATTCTTTGTTTAGTACATTTGTGGTCTTGATGCCACTTATCATCACAGAAATAGCAAAGACCTTTCTTTCTCCTGTCTTGCATCAATGTGGCAAAAACCTTTTGATAAGGAAGTTTGGTAGTGGCAACCCCTTTGGTGCCCTCAAGATTGAACCTCCTTCAAATTAAGGCACAAAATCACTGGAACTAGTTCTCCACGATCTTCTAGTTAACTAAACTTACTGTTCTTTCATTTTAGACAACCTAAATGCATCATTCATATTAGTAGGTTTCAACATATGTACTGGCAGTCTCACCTGATCCTTCAACCTACTCAAAAAGTAACTGAGCTTTTTTTCTTCAGAAATACCTTTAATTCTATTTGAAAGCAACTCGAATTCTACCTTGTAAATAGTAACATAATTGGTTTTCTTAAAAAATGTCAATGCCTCCATTGGGTCATCATAAGGTGATGCACCAAATCTCACTTCTATAGCCTTTATAAAGTCATCCCAAGAATGGAAAGACCCTGCCTCGCTCACACCTTGAAACCAAACAAGAGCTTCCTCCTCCATATGAAATGAAGCAAAAAACATTCCTTGGCTAGGAGCTATCTGATGGTACAGAAATTATTGGTTGGCTCTATAGATCCAACCTGTAGGATTCTTTCCAAAGAACCTTGGAAAATCAAGTTTAATGCCTTTAGTAAAAGATCTGTCACCCATATCTCGAACATGTGCTTCACCACTACCTTCATGCACTTCACTTCTTGGCAACTGTGAACTCTCTTGATGGTTTCTTGGTTGTTGTTCATTACCCTCAAAATTGTTACACGAAATCCTAGATATTTGCTGCAAAAGATCATAAAATCTCTTTTCTTGAACTTCCCTTTCCATTCTTGCGGCTTCTCGTTGCTGAAAAAGAATAGAAATTTTATCTTCTATCTTCTTTTGTTGCCTTTCTTGCTGAAGCCAAACTTGACTGATCACATCTACAACTTGTGCATAGGACCATGTTCCTTCAGCCTTGGTGACTGACTACTGATACCAACTCTGATGGACCCTTGATTAATACCAGAGTAACTACTGAATTGGACTACTTTGAGGAAGCCCACCTCCATAGAAAGAATGAGAATTAGAGAATGAGAGAGAGAGAGAGAGATAGAGAGAGACAAGAGAGTTAGAGAATATTGGATTCCATAGTTGGCCTCAGTTCCAACTAATGGCTACCTTTCATATTGCAATTGTGAATGAACTTTGAAGTGGGATTGTTTAATCATCCTGTTGTTTACAACCTATAATGACCATGCCATATTACATCTAAACACTTATCCCAAATGAATACTTATAGCTTAGACTCTTATTACATTTCATTTAATAAAACGACGCCATACTAGAAAACCCTTTTAACTAACAAAACTTTCACCTTCCATTTTCACATCTCTTCCCACATTCATATGCTATTGCACCCCTTCCACTACTACTGCACGTCATCTACATTCTAGCCCATAACATCCCAATACCCCTTCTCCCACTTTCCTTTCCTAGAGCCCCCCAGGTAGCTAGATGACATTATCGACAACCCTATATCGCCAGGTATGTCTATTTGTTTGGTTGTTGATAGGCGTGTAACTTGTTCGATATGGTTTTGGAAAAAATTTAAGACCAACTAGTATGCCTCGGTTTTACATTTTTCAAAACTGATTATGCACCGGTTACCCTCCTAAACCGGTACTCTGGTTTTACCGATTTTTCAATCTGGTTAGGTCCAGTTTTTCGATTATAATATATTATATAATATGCACTATATAATATAGTATATTATATAATATAATATTATATAGTAGATATTATATATTATAATATATATAATATAGTATATTATAATATATAGTGATATATTATTAGTATATCTATTAATATGCATTATATAATATTAGTATAACTATTAATACAATAAACCATAGTGATATAAGATTTTAAAATTTAATATTATATTAAGTAGTAAATTATCATATAATACAAAACTATTTTATATGTAGTTATATATAAAAGTACATACAATATAACAAATTAAAATATATATATATATGAACCGGTCTGGTTCGATCCGGTCCAGTTTTAGAAAAAGAAAAATCAGAACCGGATCAATTTTGACCAGTTTTAAGAAAAATAAAACAGATTCCGGACAGAACCAAATGGTTCGGTCCGATTTACCGATTTTTTTACATCCCTAGTTGTTGAGAAAATAAAAGGAGTTGAAAGGAACTAAAAGGAAATCAACAAATTTCTCTCTTTGTTTGGTTGTTGAGAAAATAAAATAAAATGAAAGGAAAATAATGATTTTGCAACTTGTTCTTTGTTTGGTTGTTGAGAAACTGAAAGGAATTTCAAAGAAAAATCACTGAAAGGAAGGGAGAAGGGAGAAGCGGTGGGAAAAAAAATTGCGTGTACCTATCGGCGAGGAATGGGAGTGGCAAGATGACATCAGCAGTTTGCTGGGGCAGGCTTCGACGAATGACATTGGCTATTTGCTGGGGACGAGGGTGTTGGTTTGCAATAGTTGGAAGGGAGGGGGAGTGGGGCACAGGGGAGGGAGAAAAAAAAATTACGTGTGAGTGCCACATTGTTTGTGGAATTCCTTTGTCTCTAGTAGTCGTCTTTAAAAAAAATTAAAGGTTTGTCACTGTTAAAAAAATAATTTGTTATATAGGTCTCAGATTTACCCAATTTTTTTTAAAAAGAATAAATAGGAACTGCACACTCTAGAACTTCAAATATCATTTCTTGTATTTTGCTATTAGCCCAATGGGCCGCCGAACTTAACTGCAAGAGACTAACGTTAGAGCTGTTAGACAAGCTTGGCCCAAGAAGAGACCCATTGCACCTGTCTTGACAAGAGCCCGATTTTCTCGAGACTCTGAAGGCAATTAATTACGAGTCTCGAAGGCTCTCAAGACTCTTCGAAGGTGATCCTCTCTATGAAAGGCATCAACACAAACAGGTATGGCTAATTCTCATTCCATAATACATACAGTTTTTCTAACTTAGGTATAAGATAAATTCTAGCTGAACATTTGGCGTTTGGATTCCTTTAGCTTCTTTGGTTTTGCCTGTGAATGTGGAAGTGGGTTTTTGGGCTCAAAAGTTTAGGCAATAGCTATTTGCGTTTTTAAATATGCCTATTATAACTCAATCTAAGAGTAGTAACAGAGGAACACATTGGTTTAGAAGAAGAGAAGCTCACCCCCTTAGTGCGAGTGAACTGATGAGCTTAGAAAAGTAGGTTGAGGCATTCCTCTAGGGAGACTTGGACTACTTAACCCTTTTCAGCACGAAAGCTGCTAGAATCACCTGCACTAACCTTCATTTTCCTTGAAAGTTTGGAGGGTTTCTCTGGAGGATTCCACGATTCAACATCTCTAGCCTTGTGGGGGTCGTTAGCCTTCTTGGTTAGCTCAGACTAGACTAGCAAGTGCTCATCCAATTACTCACTAGAGATGAGAATCTCACAAACATGAGTTCTCATTTTTTGGCACTCACTCGGCTATCTTTCGAGTGCTTAAGCCACCTTTACTAGAAAGCTCAGGGGTGAAGTAAGGGTTAACAACCTCTGAAGACAATGAGTAAACAAGTAAAAGTTCAAAAATAAAGGGATGAAAAGCATGAAGATTCCCAAGTAGGGAGCCCCATAATCAGTTCACCCAATGAGAGGTATTGGAGTTCCTTAGTTTGAACTCCCAACCTGAGCCAGAAATGAAGAAAACCACGGAGTCCCATTTTTTGCTAGATGTGAGTATTTGGTGGGAATTATCACCAACTTCTTATTGTACCTAGATTAGAAACTCTAGAAACTATTTGTTTGGGACACTGGTTTATAAAAACAAATGAGCTCTTCAACTAGTAGGTTAGACTTTGATTGTCTAGTAAACTTCAATGCCATTGGCTATAGCACAAAGCAAGACATTAAGATCTTCCAAGCATTGGGCAAAAGCTATTCTCCATGACTTCAGAAAGGGAAGGAAAACATCACCTAAGCATGTCAATATAGAGGCAAAACTTCATCTTTGCTTGTGGCTACTATCTTGCCTTCACTGAGATGAAGTAAACATAGATGCACAGACTTTGCCATAGTGTAGTTCCTCCTTAGAACCATTAGGTTTTGTTAACATAATAGAAATGGAAATGTGAAAAACTTCTCTGAATTCATTGATTCCCTTTGGGTGATATTTATACACAAAGAATAATAAATAATATTCTCGTTTGTTACAAAATAACCTAAGAGAATACACTAATAGATTTCTCTACTGTGCTATTCTAGAAACACTTGTGAATTGTTGTAATGTGTGACTTAGCTCTGCTTCTATGTTACTGCTTTGGTACCCGTAATGGTGCATGTCTGCTGTTTGTCTAAATGCTCAATGGAGTCACTTAGCTTGATACGCCCCCTCGAGTCTAATGAGGTATTAATGTAATACTCGAGTCTTACTACGTAGGTCCTTACTTCATTTCATTTTTATTCTTTAAGTTAAATATTTTTAAGATGAAGATTTTTATTATTTTAAGATGGGTGTGCTTTATTTTTTTTTATATGGGCTATTAAAATAAATCAAGTGTATGATTTTTAGACCTCACAATATATTTTCTCTTAAGTTCTTTAACTTTAATTATTTAAGAAATAGCCCAATTGTTCTCCACCCTTGGATGAGTAGGTAAAAGAAAATATCTCCCTACATTTAATCCCCACCATTCATTTTCCATAACTTATGAGACAAGTTTTGACTAAAAGTGATTTAATCCCTTATTTCTTTGAAACCGTCAATCACTCTCCAAGCTTATGAAACAAGCTTTGACTAAAAGCAACTTTACTTTTGTTGAAACCGTCGGCCACTTTCTAGCTTATGAGATAAGTTTGACTAAAGCAACTTAAATCCTTATTTTTCCTTCTCAACTATCATTCTTCTCCAAAGCCGACACCCCCTTCATTTTTCCTTCTCAACCATCATTCTTCTCCAAAGCCGACACCCCCTTCTTCATTTCTCCATTTTTCTTCTTCTTCCTTTCATCTTCAAGCTCAAGAAACCAAGGCTTTTCCTTTCTCCTCTCCAAACCGTGCGACCCCAAGTAAAGAAAGGAAAAATCGTTCCTCCCCAAGCCATGCCATACCTCTTCTTCCATACCCATTTTCGGGTTTGCTCATAGCTTGGAATCCAAAGCTTATTTTCATCTTCTACAAGATGAAATCTTGAAGGTAAGAGGCTCTTGATTCATTCCCTAGTATGATTTACATGTGCGTTTTGAATTTCATTATTTATCTCAAATTGATGTTTCGGTTTTGGGTTTCTAGCCAAGGGTTAGTGTTCTCTCTAGTCCCTTAAGCCAAACTCACCTCTCCTCTTCATCATTTTCGTGCTTTGGGAAGGATTCACCAAAGGTAAAAACCCCAACTCGACTCATTTGGTTTTAGTTTGATTTTGGAGGCCAACTAAACTGTTTTTAGCTTGTATCTTACATGTAGATAAATCCTTATGTTGCAAATAATTATATATGCTTTGTTTTGGCCCAAACCGAAATTGTTAAAGTAGTTTTGCTATGTATTTTCCTATATTCGAAAATGCTATGTTGCGATTAAACTTAGTTTAATCATAGGTGATGATTTAAGTGAGGCTAGTTTACATATGTTGGTGCTATGTGTCTTGCAAGAGGATGATTAGTAATCTGTTTTTAGGGATGTTAGAGGTTCGGTTAGAGGCTTTGCTTGGGTTTTATAATTCTATATCTTGCTTTTAAAAGGTATTAAATGGGTAAAGCATAAGCTTGAGGGCTTAATGGTTTTAATGTTGCTTAATGGGTAATTTTGATATACTTTATGCTACTCTAAGTTTAATGGGTTATGTTATCTAAGCTATTTAAATATGGCTTGTGGGACTAAATTATAGCATGGCTGGTTTGAGTTTAGGAGGTTAATTGTGCATGATATATCATGATATACAAAGTTGTCCAAGTGCCCCTAAGCCCATGCCATGCCACGTTTTGATGTAAAAACAACCCATTTACATTGTTCCCCTTTTTGGTCAAATTCTAACTAACCCAATAGTCCAAAATATTGATAAGCTAACCTTTTTATAACAAGGGACCACGAGTTGATTTAAAAGGGGCATAATTGCTAAGTTTGTTTAGCCTACTCGAGATACCTAAATCTATTTTTAGCCCATTGTTGAGAAATTTCCAGATTTTTATCTTTTAATGTCCATAACCCAAAGTAAGCTTGAACCAAAGAGACCTTACCTGAAGCTTATGAATTCTTAACTACTCTTCATGTAAGCTTTTTCAAATAGCCTTCTATAGACAGCTAGCATGTCTTAATATTTAATTTGTTGCTTTTGAAAGTTGAAGTGAGAAGTAGTCATTGGGTTAAAGCTAAGGGTAGAAAGGGCGTTAGGTTTTAACGTCGTGGCTTTCTCTTTTAAAAGGGAGGCTAAAGGATATTGGATGAGTATTAACACAATTATTATTTATTAGAATAGGACCTATTGACATTGGAAGTAAGTACTGAGGGGTATCAATGTCAGTAACTATGACCATGCTTTTACACAGTTCTTTTATGAAAGAATGTCTCTCTCCTTTCAAATGTTCTTTTAAAGAAAGAGTAAATGAATCTATATTATGTACAAGCCTTTCTTGGTAGCCTCTATTAAGTACCCTATTGATTATAATTGTGTATGTGTATATGGTAATGCATGCACGTAGGTTTTAGGTCATGAGATTTTCATACATGCTCTCTCAAATAACTAATGCCTTACTTATACGTAGTATGACATGAACTGATCTTTTACCAAAAATAAATGCATATGCATCGGACTAAGAAAAGATAATGAAAACGTTTGACTGCAAAGAAAGGAAAGAAATGAAACAAAGTTTAATGTATGAAATACATAACAGTCATATGAATGGAAATGGTACCAAAGGACTGGGCAGATTGCAATGCCGGATAAGTAGTACTGGTAGTGCACCGAGTGCTACTGATTGAGCTGAAATATTGCATATTTTAGCTATTTAAAACCAATGTATTTTAAATTCATTATGACATTATTATTGGTTTTAAATGGAAAAATGGTTAAAATGAATAAATCAAAGTTGTGATTTTAATTGATTAAAAGCATGAATTTATGCTTGAATTCTACTAACTATTGATTACTGTGCATTCTAGTCCATAATTTTTCTTGCTTTCCATTATCATTTGTGTTTGTACCATCGTTTTTCTTGTTCTTCATATTCATAAAGTTTCTTGAGCTATCTTTCCATCTTTTGGGTTCAATCCATGAACTTCAAAAGATAGAAGCACTTCTTGCCATCCGTGAATGGAAGTTGCTCAAGCTAATTTTTCATTTGTGTTATTTTGTTGTTGAGTGTTTTTTTTTTTTTTTTTAATCTCCATCTCCATTTTTCGTGTATACCATGGTTCATTATGTTCATGCCTTGTTCATACTTTGTCTTGAGCTTTCCCACCATTCAAACACTCCCAACTCCATCTAACCTCATACACGACCACACCAATCACCCCACATCATGCTCATTTAAACCATGACCCACCATTTCTCTCAAACATAGCCACCACCTAAAAAGTGGTCAATTTGCCTTTTTCATTAGCTAATTTGCCTTTAGTCATTTCGGCTAGCTACCATCTCACCAAATGGATCCCTTCATCCATAAATCCTAACCATCCATCTCATTGCCCATCAACCTAGGACTACCCTAAACTGCCACCTCAAAAGGATGCTTAGACAATTCTTTTTCCAAAAGACCAAAAAACAAGCTTTTCCATTTCTTTATTCCCATCCACTCGACAACCTCTCACCAAGAACCAGCCCTACTTATCTTGCCTTTTTCTTTAACAATTCGGCACCTACCCATCACTCACATGGTCCTTTTTAGCTTACCTCCACTCACCTACACATCATTAAACCCAGGCCCCACTTGCCGGTCAACAAAGCTCCCTTTCCACAAAATTCTAGTCCACTTACCTAAAAGAGACCCCTAGACACCTTCCTTTAACTTTAGCAAAAGCTGCCCCTTTCAAATAAGGAAATCCTAATCACCCTACTCTCTCACACACGGATCCCTTCACCATCCAACTCTAGCCGACACCTATGAGTGGTAACCAACAATTTGCCTTTCCACTAATCAAGTCACCCCTCATCATTCGGAAAACCCTACCTTCCCACTACCCATGTGAAGCCTTAAGCTCACCCCACCGAAAACTCATGCCCCTCAACTCACGGATCCCTTTTTCACACTCAAATAAATCCACCAACTCATTTCCAACCCACCTAAATTATACATTAATTGGAAGATTGCTTGTTTGGCTTAACTTACATCAGTTGGTGTAGCTAAATTAAGGTGAGGAACATGTAATGGATTGGAAGAAGTCATCAAAGGCAACTGCTGTCCACCGAAATGAAGGAAGAGAGTCATTAAAGGCTACTGCTGTCCACTAACTGTTGTCCACCGAAATGAAGGAAGATAGAGAGACACATGCAAGCTTGGTCAATGTCTACGGCAATGAGAAGAAAATATAGAGAAACATGTGCTGAAATTAAAGTGCATGATGTGCTGGAACTGAAAAAGGAATTGTGAAAAGGAAAGAAAGCAAAGCCGGTGCATGATTGTGGGGAATTTCCAGAATTAATTGAGAGAAATCGGTGGGTGCTTGTGTTGTATCGGTGCAGATTATTTTTCTGGAAATAATAAGCAGTCGGTGCATGCTTTTTCTAAGGGTTGAAAGGAATTGGCTGGAGTCATTTAATTGGCTAGTAATTTTCTGAGTACGTGCAGTAGGTGGGTGAGTGTTGTGTGCTGAAATTTGAAAAAATAGATTGAAGAGAAGAGATAGGAGAAGTCGGCTGGTTAATTTGATTGGAGGAAGGGCAGCACCAACTTGAGGCAAAGAAGCACTAACTTGTTGAAAATTCATACACGGTTCTTCTTTGCCTCAAGTTGGTGCTGCCCTTCCTCCAATCAAATTAACCAGCCGACTTCTCCTATCTCTTCTCTTCTCTTCAATCTGTTTTTTCAAATTTCAGCACACAACACTCACCCACCTACTGCACGTACTCAGAAAATTACTAGCCAATTAAATGACTAACCCTTAGTAAAAGCATGCACCGACTGCTTATTATTTCCAGAAAAATAATCTGCACCGATACAACACAAGCACCCACCGATTTCTCTCAATTAATTCTGGAAATTCCCCACAATCATGCACCGGCTTTGCTTTCTTTCCTTTTCACAATTCCTTTTTCAGTTCCAGCACATCATGCACTTTAATTTCAGCACATGTTTCTCTATATTTTCTTCTCATTTCCGTAGACATTGACCAAGCTTGCATTGTCTCTCTATCTTCCTTCATTTCGGTGGACAGCAGTTGCCTTTGATGACTTTTTCCAATCCATCACATGTTCCTCACCTTAATTTAGCTACACCAACCGATGTAAGTTAAGCCAAACAAGCAACCTTCCAATTAATGTATAATTTAGGTGGGTTGGAAATGAGTTGGTGGATTTATTTGAGTGTGAGAAAGGGATCCGTGAGTTGAGGGGCATGAGTTTTCGGTGGGGTGAGCTTAAGGCTTCACATGGGTAGTGGGAAGGTAGGGTTTTCCGAATGATGAGGGGTGACTTGATTAGTGGAAAGCCAATTGGTTGGTTACCACTCATAGGTGTCGGCTAGAGTTTGATGGTGAAGGGATCCGTGTGTGAGAGAGTAGGGTGATTAGGATTTCCTTATTTGAAAGGGGCAGCTTTTGCTAAAGTTAAAGGAATGTGTCTAGGGGTCTCTTTTAGGTAAGTGGACTAGAATTTTGTGGAAAAGGGAGCTTTGTTGACCGGCAAGTGGGGCTTGGGTTTAATGATGTATAGGTGAGTGGAGGTAAGCTAAAAGGGACCATGTGAGTGATGGGTAGGTGCTGAATTGTTAAAGAAAAAGGCAAGATGAGTAGGGCTGGTTCTTGGTGAGAGGTTGCCGAGTGGATGAGAATAAAGAAATGGAAAAGCTTGCTTTTTGGTCTTTTGGAAAAAGAATTGTCTAAGCATCCTTTTGAGGTGGCGGTTTAGGGTAATCCTAGGTTGATGAGCAATGGGATGGATGGTTAGGATTTATGGATGAAGGGATCCATTTGGTGAGATGGTAGTTAGCCGAAATGACTAAAGGCAAATTAGCTAATGAAAAATGCAAATTGACCACTTTTGAGGTGGTGGCTATGTTTGAGGGAAATGGTGGGTCATGGTTTAAGTGAGCATGATGTGGGGTGATTGGTGTGGCCGTGTATGAGGTTAGATGGAGTTGGGAGTGTTTGAATGGTGGGAAAGCTCAAGACAAAGTATGAACAAGGCATGAACATAATGAACCATGGTATGCACGAAAAATGGAGATGGAGATTAAAAAAAAAAAAAAACACAACAACAAAATAACACAAAAGAAAAATTAGCTTGAGCAACTTCCATTCACGGATGGCAAGAAGTGCTTCTATCTTTTGAGGTTCATGGATTGAACCCAAAAGATGGAAAGATAGCTCAAGAAACTTTATGAATATGAAGAACAAGAAAAACAATGGTACAAACACAAATGATAATGGAAAGCAAGAAAAATTATGGACTAGAATGTACAGTAATCAATAGTTGGTAGAATTCAAGCATAAATTCATGCTTTTAATCAATTAAAATCACAACTTTGATTTATTCATTTTAACCATTTTTCCATTTAAAACCAATAATAATGTCATGATGAATTTAAAATACATTGGTTTTAAATAACTAAAATATGCAATATTTCAGCTCAATCACACCCCTTGACGGAAAAGGATTCCTAACCTATGACCATGGGCAGAGTCTAGGTCCAAAAGACCGCTAACCACAACACATGGGGTGTAATAGTAAATGTTATATATGAAAGTATTGCTTAAATGTTATGCATGAAAGTATTACTTAGATGTTATGCATGAAAGTATTGCTTAAATTTTTATGCATGAAAGTACGACTTAATTCTTAAACTATTTATACATGAAAGCATAGTCAAAAATAGCAAATGTTTATGTATACATGTTTTCAAAAGAAAAGATTAGATGATTAGTAAGATAACAGTATGGTATATTGCTTACTAAGTATTAGACTCACTTTGTGTTTATGTTTTAAATGTCCAGGTATTGATAGAGAGGTTGAGGAGCCAGGTACTACTGAGGAAGGAGGGGCCGATGCTTAGTAGTCCCTTTTTGGTTCGGTTGTTTTGGTGATGGTTTATGGTTTATATATTTTGAGGAAGGGTCCCATCTGGGGACATTTATTTGAATTAACTTTTAGACAATGCACCTTTGGGTATGATGTAAATTTTATGATGGGGCGATGGTAATAGTGTAACTTCTATGATGGGGTGATTGTAACCACTCATACTTTAACTTAACTCTCTTCTTGTATGAACTGTAGGGACTGAGTCCCTTGTTATTTAAAACTAGTTATGTTAGATGAATGAATGATGGACCCTTTTATGAATGAATGTTAAATCGAATGTCTATCAAGTGTTCTCCTTTTATTACCTTAGAAATTCAGAGTACATGCGTGATGCGTTTGCGCTCATCACGTATTATTTTACTTTATTATAAAAAATGCATAAAATAATATATAGATATAATAGGAAAAGAATAGGTACCGAGTCACAGCCTCACCCATGGTAGGGTAGGGTCCACATTAAGGTTGGACCTGAAGCGATGGAAACAATTAGCCACAATCGATTTGGTAAGAAGATCAGCTATCTAATCTTGTGAATTGTAGAATTTTATTTGCAGTGTATTTTCTGCAACTCTGTCCCTAACAAAATGAAAATCTATGTCCATTTGCTTTGTTTTGGAATGATAGACAGGATTCACTGAAAGATACGTGGCCCCAATGTTGTCGCACCACAAGATAGGAGCTATAGAAAGGAAGATAACCAGTTCCCAAAGGACAGTTTGTAGCCAAATGATCTTTGCTACCAATGATGCAAGGGACTTGTATTCGGCCTTTGTTGAGGAGCGGGCCACAATACTTTGTTTTCTAGAACTCCAGGAGATTAAATGATTGCCTAAATAAATACAGAACCCTCCAGTTGATTTTAGATCATTTGGCAGACTCCCCAATCAACATTAGAGTATGCTTGAAGATGAAAAACAGTCTGAGGTTTGAAAAGCAAGCCATAGTTTATGTTTGCTTTGAGGTACCATAGAATACATTTGACAGCACTCTAATGAGAATTTTTTGGTGAATGCATGAATTGACACACCTTGTTAACAACAAAAGAGAGGTCAAGTCTGGTTAGAGACAAATATTGGAGACCAGAGACAAATATTGGAGAGCCCCGACAATGCTTTGATAGAGAGTAGCATCTTCAAATTCTGGTGAATCAAATTTGGAAAGCTTGAGATTGGCTACCATAGGGGAAGATATCGGCTTGGCAAGAAGCATTTTGCTTCAGGTGAGCAGCTGTTTGATGTATTTGCTTTAAGATAGGATCAGACCAGTCTTTGTGTGATCAACCTCTATACCAAGAAAGAAGGAGAGAGTGCCAAGATCCTTCACTAGAAAGGCACGTCCCAATGCTGTAATGAGGCTATCAATAGCAGATTGATGTGAAGATGTGATGACAATGCCATCCAAATAAACTAGAAAATAGATTTGCACATCAGAGGGATTTAAGATGAATAAAGAAGGATCAGCTTTGGAAGAAGTAAAACCAAAATTAAGTAGCCATGAGCTAAGTTGAGCAACCATGCTCTTGGGGCCTGCTTGAGATCGTAGATAGCTTTGTGTAGTTTGCAGATGTAATTTGGATGAGCTGCATCAACAAAGCAGACTGCTACATATACACATCATCATTTAATGACCCATGCAAGAATGCATTTTGAATATCATGTTGCCTTAAGGGCCATGCATGGGTGACGACAATTGAGAGTATTAAAAGAATTGTGGAAGGTTTCACCACTGGACTAAACGTCTCAGTGTAGTCTAGCTCGTGTAGTTGGTGGTAGCCCTTTGCTGCTAGACGTGCTTTTCGCCTCTCAAAAGAGATATTAGCTCTGGTTTTTGGTACGAAAGACCCATCGGCAACCAAGTATATTGGCCATGGGAGGAGGGGGGGACTAAGCACCATGTATGATTCTGTTGGAGTACTACAAATTCGAGATGCATTGCATCACACTATTCTAGGAATTTCGAAGCTGCAGAAAAACTTGAAGGTTCATTAGGAACATATATAGAGGTAGTGAAACAATACTGAGAGAAATCCTTGAAGACTTGGGAACTAAAGGAATTAGTATGAGCATGTGTGATAATGGGTGAGTGGGGTGGTATAAGAGAGGAGGAAGGAAGTGATAGAGATGGTCAGATGACACAGGTGAGTTGATTGTAGAGGAAGGAGAGGAGTTATGCACAGAGGAGTTATTCATTGCGGTGGGACGTGAGCGAGAGGTTGAAGAAGACGTCTGATTTGAGGCTAGGCTAGAAGAGACCGGATTTGGGCCAGGCCAAGAATAGATTGAGAAAATAATGGTAAAGTAACAGTTTCAAAAGTGGGTGGAGTGAAAGGAAGACTAGGCCGTGGTTTGGAGAAGGGAAAAGAGGACTCGTTGAAGACCACATCCCTAAAAATGTAAAGTCTATTTTTGTGTAAGTCCAAACATCTGTGGCCTTTATGAAATTGGCTATAATGCAAAAATAAACATGAGACAGATCTAAAATTTAATTTATTTGAAGAATAGGGCCTAAGATTGGGTCAACATTCATATCCAAAAACCTTTAAGAAGGTATAATTAGGCTCACTTTGATAAAGAAGAAAATGAGGAGATTTGTTTTTAATAACGGCAGAAGGAAGATTATTAATTAAGTAAAAAGCCATTTCAATTGTATCAACCCAGTAAGAAAAAGGCAAGGAGGAATGGGCTAAAATTGCTAGCCCAGTTTTGATTATATGTCAATGTTTGCGTTCAATGAGCTTGTTTTGTTGATGTGTGTGAGGGCATGAAAAGCAATGTGTGATTCCAAACATATGACAAATTGAGGTGAGAGATTTGAACTCCCCACAACTATCGGTTTGAAGAGTTAAAAGTTTGGAATTAAATAAGTGTTCAAGATAAGGTAAGAATGTAGTAAAAATATGGGCAACATCAAACTTTAATTTGAGAGGAAAGAACCATGTATAACGAGAAAATTGATCAACAAATGAAACATATTACTTAAAACCAAGTCTAGAAATATGGGGAGCTAGGCCTCAAACATCAGCACATAACAATTGAAGAGGCTTGGTATAAGTAGTCCAATTATTACTAAAAGGTAATTGATGGATTTTGGCAACTGGACACTCTGTGCAATAAAAAGCAAAGTCACTATAGAAGGTAGGTAAACAATGTTGACGCAAAATATAGGAAACAAGGCTTAGAGAGGAGTGTCCGACCCTCCTATGCCACTGGGCCTTGTTTGTTCTTTCACCAAGATGTGTAGAAAGGCTTGAAGCTGAAGTTGAGTGAGGAAATGATGGAAAAACGTGTAGGCCATTATGCGTGGGCCCTATGAGGAGTACTTTCCCTGTCTGGTTGTCCTTCACAGAAAAGTGACATGAGTGAAATTCAAAATAGTAGGAGTTGTCTATGCAAAATTTCATAACAAAGACAAGATTTTTTGTTATGGCAGGAACATACAATAAATTTTGAAGATGAAAGGAAGGGGTATTAGAGAAGAAGCAAGATTCACCAAAAATTTGAATAGGTATGCCCGAGTCATCTCCAACTTGTATTGATTCACTACCATTATATTGTTCTGAGGAAACATTCAAGTTATTGAGATCATTGGGGATATGGTGTGTGGTGGCAGAATCAGAATACCAGGTAGCCTAAAAAAAAAAAAAAAATTGAAGCCATATAGTGAGCTGAAAAAGATCTAGGAGCTTCAAACTAATAAGTGCGGTCAAACCAAAAACGGCATTATAAGGCAACATGACCAGTTTTGTTGCAAACTTGACAGGTGGGACGCTGAGTGTTGTATGCTTGCTTGAGTTGAATTATTTGGAGAAAATGAGCAACCCCCACGGTTGTTGTAGAAGAAGCATCCTCGTCCATGTCCTTGTCTTCCACCACGGGAGTTTCCATGTCCATGTTGATCTCAATTTCCAGACACACTAAAATTCACAGAGGGCTCAAGAGAGGAGGTAGTACTCCTTGTTTGGTGAGAAACCCGACTTTCATGAATAAGCAATAGTTGAAATAATTCATGGGAGGAAAGAGGGTGAGCCTGTGTGGTCATAGAGGTTATAAACGCCTCATAAGAAGGACCTAACCCATTGAGAAGGTAGGTGACAACTTCCTTATCAGGAAGAGAGTCACCACTAACAGCCAAAGAATCATCAAGAGAACATACCTTCCCAAAATAATTTGAGATTGGTTGATCACCTTTAGAGAGATTGGTGAGCTGAAATTTGATCTGAAACTCCTTGGCTTGGGAGTGAGATGTGAACATTGAGGACAAAGAGGCCCAGAGAGAGTGGGCGGTTGTTGAAGAAAGAACATGACCAAGTATAGATTTAGAGAGGGAGGAGAAAAGAACACTCAAAACCAGCTGATCCGTGCACTGCTAAGAGGAAAATGCTGGGTTGGGTTTGGGTATGAGGTCTGAAGCATCAGGGACAAACTTAAGGGGAGAAGGAAGAGAGCCATCAATGTGAGCATAGAGATCTTGCCCTCGAAGATAGGCTGAGATTTGCACCTTCCAAAGGAGATAGTTGTCATTTGTCAATTTGGTTGTGACTGTGTGAGAGAAGGAAGAAAGAGTAGAAGAAGAAGACAAGGCAGTCATGGATTTTCAGAGTGACGTTTGTCATGTGGCTCTGGATACCATGTTAACAAAATAAAAATGGAAATGTGAAAAACTTCTCTGAATTCATTGATTCACTTCGGGTGATATTTATACACATAATAATAAATAATATTCTAGTTTGTTACAAAATAACCTGAGAAAATACACTAACAGATTTCTCTACTGTGCTATTCTAGAAACACTTGTGAATTGTTGTAATGCGTGACTTAGTTCTGCTTCTATGTTATCACTATTGTACCTGTAATGGTGCATGCCTGCTATTTGTCTAAATGCTCAATTGAGTCACTTAGCTTGATAGGTTTAGTTCAGTCATGGAGGACCTCTAGGAAACATCGTCATAAATGATGTTGAGATTGGTGACAACCCCTATGTGAGAAGAATAAACTAGCTTAAGTGATTGCTAAAGCCATTGCTATGGAGTTGCAAAGAGGATATAGGGAAAGATTTGAGAAGTCTCAAGGGCCTAGGAGAGAGCAAAATTGCAAAAATAGAATAAGGTGGGAAAATGAATGGACGGGTACACAGTCATATATTAGTACTATGGCAAGCGTATTCAAAATTTGCAAAATGATGAGTAGATGACTGTGACTTTGAATCGACAAGAAGGCATGGCATGCATGACACTTGAGTGGCTTGGGGCTGGTAGAGAAATGTAAATAATCCAAAAGCAACCTGGCCTTATTAACTCCTATGTCCTACTCAATTTTCATGGATAAAGGAATCACGGGAGTAACTGTAGGGATAAGTCGCGATTAGCCAAGTAGAACTTGTAACCTAACTAACTTGAGCCTAAGAGGCCTTTAGTAATAGAAAAGTCATAAATCAAATAGACCCAACCATCGAAGAGTAGGGTTGTAAAATGAATAAGGCTACTCGACAAATAGTTCAAACTTGACTTGATTAAGCTTAAATTCGACTCGAATTGAATATTAAATTGGCAGTTTACAAACAAAGAATTAGATTTTATTATTAAACGATAAAAAGTCACATAAAGTTCAATCAACTTGATTAGTGTTTGTGAAAAAACTCTTATAAAGCTCAACTTGACTCGAATTGTTAGCTCGACTCATATATATTTATACATATATACACAACTATATATATAAGGTTGTAATACTATTTTACTAGTATTTTTTTATTTTGTAAAATACTATTTCCTGTGATCCAAAATTGTCAGATAAACAATTTCTATCACAAAAGCATATTTCCAACGATTTTACTAGCCGCAAATAAGTATTTTAGGCATTTAAAATCGTTGCAAATACGCACCTCTGACTTTTTCCAGCGACATTGAATTCATTGAAAGAAATTTATGATACTAGTTAACCATGGTTGGCACACTTTTTGCGACAAAAGTTTACACTTTATGATGACAAACATCGTTGCAAAAAAGAGTATTTCCAACATTTTGTTTGTTCGTAGCTTTAAGCACTATATACATTGTCACTTATTTCATGGGAGTTAGCTACGACTTGAAGTGGCGGGAAAAAGTCATTTCCGACAAAAATATGGACTAATTGCACCAAAATTGCTTGCGGGAAAAAAAGGCTATTTTGTTGTAGTGTGTATATACTATATACACACTACATTATGTATTATGTATATACTAATATGTATTGTGTATATAAACTTATAGATTTAGTAATAATACTAATATGTATCATGTATGTATTATGTATATTATGTATATACTAATATAATACATATTAGTGTGTATATACTAATATGTATTATGTATATAAATTTATAGATTTATAGTCCACTACATATACTATATATATATCATACAGAAGTTATGATGAATACCATATTAGCAATAACTTATCTTATCAAATGTCATATAAATATTTATGCGTACATATAGACAGTGTCATAGACTCACAGTAGTAGTGTTACCTATAGTTATAACTTATTAGAGAGCATTTATGAAGTACTATTACTTTATATAAGTAATATGCATATTTAGTATTCATAATTTCATATCTATTGTTAATAATTAATAACCTCATACTAGTAGTAGTAGTTTGGTATTAATTCTTACATATGCATTATATTTTTAAGTAATAATATTATTTTATGCAAATATAAGACTGTAGGGTATTAATATTAAATTATTAATGTACTAGTTTTGTAGTTAATATATGGTAATAGTTAATATACGGTAATAAGGTATTATAGGAGAAAAATGCTAGCCCTTGGATCTCATTTACAAGGGATTAGCCATTTATTAAGGAATCCATTTCTACTAGAAACCCTAGGCTTATGCGATTTGCAAACTTGGAGCCTTGATTCTTGAAGGCTTGTAGCCGTCAAGAACCCAAGAGACTAAGAGTGAGAGAGGGATACAAGCTGCGAGAAATCCCAGCAAATGTAACTGATGGACCAACTATATTTCCAATGAGCCATGCACATGCCTCTCACTCTCAAAGATAGTAGTCAGAAGATGGGTCATTAAATGCTAGCATTTATGAGTCCCAACCAACTCAATTCCTGATTCTCTGGTTTGTGGTTCTCTCATTCATTGAATTGTCTGTTTCTTAGCAGATTAGCTAGTTTCTTTTCTAGTTTCTAAGCATTTGGCTGGGAGATTTGGAACCTGCTATTGCCCCTGATTCTCTCCTAACTATTTCTAAATTGAAGTCTTGTAGATTTAATAATCTAAGATAAATACACCGAAGTGGTGCAACTGGTGTAGTCCATTTTGCAAATTTTGTTGCCCTACAGCCCCTCTGATGCCATACATCAATAGTCACGACTCCTAGCATGCTTCTGTGACTTTGTCTATCACTTTGATTGATATGAAAATGACTTTTTATTTTGTAATGCCACAAAATGGTCTTTTCCTATATTGATCTTACTATTTTTTGCACTAAATTTAATTTGCATGAATTCATTATTACTCATATTGAAAATTCTGGAAAAAAAAAAAAAAAAAAAAAGCCCTTGTGAGGAAAGAATGGACAAAGCTGTGTTTGAAGTAAAATTTCCAGTCCACAGTGTTGTGAGTTGTTCTTTATCCTCCTCCTTGATTTGCCATGTTTGGGTTTGAGTTTAATGTTTGGACTGATTAATATAAACTATTTGGTTCTATGTTTATATTCCTACTAGAAGTTTCTAGAGGTGCTTTGCTTCTAGAGGCACATCTAGTTAAGGCAAATTTGACAAGTATTGAGTTAGATCTGTTTGTCTTTAACTTATTTAGTTTATTAATATAAATTATTTGTTCTATGTTTATATTCGTGCTGGAAGTTCTTGGAGGTGCTTTGCTTCTCGAGGCACATTTTTGACAAGCATTGTGTCAAATATGTTTGACATTAACTTATTTTAGTTGATTAATATAAACTATCTATTTAATGTTTATATTCTTGTTGGAAGTTTGTGGAGGTGCTTTGCTTCTTGAGGCACATGGAGTCAAGGCTGTTTTGGCAAGTATCGAGTCAAATCTATTTGACTTTAACTTATATTATTTGGTTAATATAAACTATCTGTTCTATGTTTAAATTCTTGCTGAAAATTTCAGGACATGCTTTGATACTAAAGGCACATCAAGTCAAAGTTGTTTGATTTTAACATGTTTTAGTTAAAGAAAATAAATCGGTTGGTCTATGTTTACAAATGATTTATGTTAGCAAATGGATGAACATTTGAACGAACTTGACCTGGTGGAGGAGTATGAAAATGAAGACTATTGGGAATAGCTTAGTAGAGCTCATGTTTGATGATGATGATGGAGGTAGTGCAAATACTGAGATTCCTGATATTGTCACCAATGAGCGCCTAATTGAAGTGCAAGTGGTTGCCTATGAAAAAACGAAGAGAAAGAATAATTATATTGTATGGAAGGATTTTGTTGAAATTGAACGAGATGGTGCTAAATAGCCTTAATGCAAATAGTGTGAAACTTTGTTCAAAGCATCTCGATCGAGTTCTACTACTACACTATGTAGATACTTGCTAACTTGTTTGTTATACAAAGCCTCTAAGAAAAATGAGAAGGTTTTAGCAATTGAGTCTAAAGTCAATTGATTAATGCTTTAGTTGTTTGCCAGACGGTGGGTTCATTGTGTCAAATTTTACCTATGATCATAATTGGGTGAGAGAGCTTGCCTCTCATATGATACTTTACCTTGAATATCAATTCTCTTTTATGGAGCATGTCGCGTTTAATAAGTTTATGAGTTCAAACACGTTATATTGGGAATAAAATGTTTCTACCTGCTGCAAAGAAGGAATGCATGATAACTTTTGAGATAGAAAATGTGTCACCCTGTCCCTTCGTAAAAGACCTGGTGAGGATCCGTGGTGCCAAGGGTTCTAGTCATACAACAACACCCAAGATTTGAATCAGGTTAGGCATGCAATGTTCACTGAGAAGTGCAAGTGTAAGGGAAAGGATAAATGATTTGTAGCAGAAAAATATAAAGGTTTAATCTAAAAGTTAAGTGTTATAGTACCAAAAGTTTGATAAAATTAGTAAATGTATTTTGACAATATCCACATGACACTCCATTGCTCAAATAATTATTCACATGTCTAATTGTTTGATTCATACACCCCCCCCCCCCCCAAAAATAAGGTCGATCGAACACATTTGGTCAGTTGACTACCATTTACAAGTATAACTTCCATAAACAGACATGTCCCAGACTGGAAAATGGGCCCACATGCCTATTGCACAGGCTGGGTTGGCACCTCCTGCTCGGGTACTACTCTTGGGTCTATTTCTGCATCAAAATCTATGAAACCATAGGTAGGTTAGGTAGCTATGACAAGACTGTTAATGAGAAACAATGCTCGTGAATATGCAAAGAACATTTTCATGTATAAAATGAGTGAACACAGGCGAGGAATCACCCTTTCAAGCAAACATACATGTATTTGTAAACATGGCGAGGAATCATCCTTTGAGTAAACATGTCTATATAAGCATGGTGAGGAATCACTCTTTAAGGAATTACCCTCTACTCAAAACCTAATACATATATATAATTGTATATGTCACTAAGGCGATTGATTACCATCTTCTCCAGCACGTAAAACTTGTAACACCAATCCCATAGCAATTCACAGTTATCACAAAGATATTCTTCACATAGAAAAATAGGCCAACAGAGTGTGAGATATTCTACAGTTCGAAATGGAGAATCTCTCCCACTCGACCAACATGGTGCAAGTCAACTCACTTGTCCCTAACATAGGTTGACTCTCACACAAATATATACATGTTGCATTCGGAGATGTCTACTTGGACAACCAACTCGAAAATACGCTTGGGGGATTCTCTCTACCCATATGAAACTAGTGGTGACTTGTAGCAAGAATGGTTAGGGGAATTCTTTGTCCCATCCCATTATGATCTACGCATGATACGATTACTTAAATAGAGATTTAAATACTCACACATAGATAGCACCGAAAACAAATGCATTTAAATCTCAAAAAACACGAAATGAAAATATTCATTAACATAATGGGAAAAATATTTATTATTTCATGAATAGAAAGGGGGAGATTACAAAGTATGCATATGCCAAAATTCCTTAACATCCTCACATAACACTCACCCCCATTCCTCGGTAATGTCTTAGAAGCTAACCTTCCTCGCTATCTTATAGTTATGGCGGTGCCACACTACTTATTTCTTTGTCTCTTTTGAAGTCACCTACTTCATTTAAAGAATTTGACTCAAATGGCTCTAAAGTACTTATGATCTCAAAAATGAAATTTTGGCTTTTGCCTTAAATCTTTTATAGCATAGGTTTGTCTGGTAACCTTAACGTACTTATTTTCGTACTTTCTTTCTTACTCTAGCAAAGGGCGGATTCGGTTACTGGTTGAATAACTTTCATTCCTTCTAACATCCTTTTGACTCTAGATGAGATTGAATAGTAGTCCATGAGTCTCAATCGTTCCACTGTAGGGTGAAAAAGATAAACTGGCAGGGCATGGTCCGTACGTCCTTACAACCTCCCTTATGTCAAATCCCCAGTCTCTTTCTCTGATTGAGGGTCTCCCACGGGCGCTAGACTATACCTCTAAGTTTAGACGATATGATTTGCCGAATCATAATCCTTTCAATAGAACCACTCCGAATGTGACTCTTCAAATGAAGTGTAGGCTTCTGCATATGACAATGTCACCTTCTGAGCATTTTCATGTCAGCAATGGTCCTTTCCTTGACCATTTCTTTCCTTAAGCTCGTTTTTCGCCTTTGTACGTTAGGCGGATCTTCAGAACTAGGAGCCTCTCTAGCTGCTCATTCTCGCTTAGGTGCTTGCTCTCCCTTCCATTGGATTAGTTTTACTCTTCAAACCACTCCTGCCTTGTTTTCCATCCAAATCAAGGAAAGATTATCTTTGCCTTCCATTCTACAAGGAAAGTCTCTTTTCTTCACCTTTCTTTTTGCTCCTGGTTGGTGATCTACCCTCTTTCCCTGGCGTGGTCCACATATAAAAGATTAAGTTAAAGGGTTTGGTTGGTTAAAGTTGTTAGCAAAGTTCATATCACAACTGAAATGTGAACTTCTTGTAAAAACTTTCATATATGGTAGTAACACGTCATTTTATAGATATTGAATGGCAACTTCGAAGGCGTGTATTAAAGTTTTGTAATGTACCACCTCTACATATTGGCCTATTTATTGCGAATAAAATTGTTTCAATTACTGTAAAAAAATGTAATTTCTAATGATGTTTCCACTAGGATCATTGAAAGATGATTTTAGATTGAAGAAAACATTGCCTGTTGGGGAAAAATGTTTCATGTACGTTGTTGTGTACATATAACTAATTAGTTTGTGCAGTATGGACTTGGGGAGATTAGGAAGATTGTTAATTGTACGAGGGATGATATAAAATATCTGGTAGCATTAGAGAGTAGGTTAAAGCAGTTTAGTAAAATTGCAAAAAAATTACAATTGTCTTAAAAAATTTTGATTTTAGATTTGCCTACAAGATGGAACAACACATATTAAATGTTGGATGCTGCACTTCAATTCAAGAAGATGTTTTCCAGATATGGTGGTACAGATAGCAGTTTTGAATGGGTTCCAAGTATTGAAGAATGGGAGCAAGTTGAAAATATTTTTCAATGAGCTAACCAATATTATATTCGAAAGTGATTACCCAACAGCAAACATGCTTCTTTATAAAATATGATGAATAAAGGACATCTTAGGTAAGCAGCCTAGAGATGAGAATGAGTACATGAAATCAATGGTAAAAAAATGAGTTCTAAGTTTGAAAAATATTGGGAATGTAATTTATTGATGGCAATTACTGCAATGTTAGACCCTAGGTCAGGATGGTGCTAATCCAATTTTGTTTTCCTTTAATTTATCAACAGTCATAAGCTTTCAAGAATGATGATAACATCTATCAAGTGTTGCATGAGTTGTATGATGAGTATATTAAGGAATATAATTCGACTATTAAGGCACAAAGAGAGCAGGATAACGCTTGAACAAACTTATCCAGTGGTTCCTCTAGTGTTGGAAGAAACATGCAGAGTGGCCAAACATTGTTTAAATATTTTGTTAGAAGTGTTGATACAATGCAACCCATCAAATCATAATTGAATATTTATTTAGAAGAGAGAATATATATATATATATATATATATCTGTGAAAATGGTTCATATGTAAGTTTCAATACCTTAGAATGGTGGTAAGCAAATATTCTTAAGTTTCAAACTTTATCCAAATTGGCCCTACGTAATATTGGCAACACCAATTACCACTACTAGTTCAGAATCAACTTTAAGCGCAAGTGGTAAAGCTATTGATCCTCATTGAGCTTCTTTATCAATTGAAATAGTGTAGATGTTGTTATGTGGGTCTGATTCGGTTAGAACATTATATGGGCTTAAAAGATCATTGTCTGTGACAGTAAGTGTTACATTTATTTTTAACTTTAAGTTGCTAGTTTATTATCTTATATAATAGAATTTACAGAAGTACTAAATAATGTTTTTCTTCAATAGAAAGATGTTCCATCTGCAACTCAAATTCCCTTGCTATTGGTGAAAGTATTTCAATTTGATAATATGTAATCTAAACTGTTAACTATTTACTTTTGAATGTTTGGTGATTTTTGGATGATAAAACAATGAAGGTAATTTCTAACTCCTCGCCATTATAACATATTAAATTTTGTTGAGGCAAATTAAGTTTTGCATTATTGTCAAACATCTCTTGACAATATTACTAAGTTAAAAGTACTTGAATAATCATGCAAGTGATTAAAAATTAGCTTAGTTTTTTAGTGTGTATCCGTGTATGCAGATTGCTATCATGTTGATTTTGTTGAAGTTAGGTGTTTCCAAATTAGTCTATGCAGGTATAGTGTAGAAATGGACTTCATTGTAGGTATAGACTATTGTATGTTCTCTAAATTCTAGTAGACTATAGACTTAACAGTATAGACTATATTTGCTGTCATGCTAAAGTTTGATACTGGTTTATTATCTTATATGACAATTGACAGTTTCTAGCTATGATACTATCTCTAATGCTATCTTAGTGATATCATTATAGTCTATGACACTATATGATGCTATCTTAATCTTAGTGAAATCTCTAGACTCTAATTCTATCTGAAGGTTTATTTTATTTGAAGAATTGTTATATATATTGTGTTAGCACATACACATATGATATGAATGGACAATCCAAGAGGTCTATTAATTGTTATTGCAATTATTGAAAAACACCATTATGACATTAAATTTTGTTGAGGCAAATTAAATTTTGCATTATTGTCAAACATCCCTTGACATATTTCGAAATTAAAAGTACTCGAGTAATCATGCAAATGATTAAAAATTAACTTAATTTTTTTAGTGTGTATTAGTATATGCAGGTTGTTGTCATGCTAATTATGTTGAAATTTGAAGTTTTCAAATTAGTGTATGTAGGTGTAGTGTAGAAATGGGCTTCACTCCAGGTATACACTATAGTCTGTTTTCTAACTTTGCTGAAGTTTGTATGCATCTTAAGTCTTAGTAGCTATCTTTGTTTATGAGCATCATATAGAGTCACATACTTAACTATCTATGTAAACATAAACATAAACACTCTTTTAAGACTCTTATTATGAAAATCGTTTGTTTTCATAGATTAGATGAAATGAGATGAGATTAGTTAAGATAAAAGTTGAAAGTTGAATAAAATATTATTAGAATATATTTTTTTAATATTATTTTTAGTTTGAGATTTGAAAAAATTGAATTGTTTATTTTATTTTGTATGAGAATTTTTAAAAATTGTAATGATTAGATGAGATGAGATGAAAAGTTTTGTGAAAGTGAACGAGAAATTTAACTATCTTTGTAAACATAAATCTCTCTCTCCTTATTATCTTATATAAACATTCTCCCAAGACTCTTAACTATTGGTTTATTATCTTATATGACAATTGACAGTTTGTGTAATGTTGTAGCCTATCTCTGTGATAGCACTATAGTCTGGGACTTTGTATGATGCTATCTTAATCTCAATGATATCTACGATGTCTTGTTTTATTTGGCGATTGTTATATTGCGTTAGTACATCTCAGTGACATAAACATATGAATGGACAATATTAAGGCCTCTTAACTATTATTTGCGGCATTTGTGGGCCTGTGGCCTAGGGTTGTAAATTATATTATCAGATTCTCATCCTATCACATGATGTTATATATGATTCTCTTTAATTGGAAGGGAAGGACCTCTAGAAAACAGCTTAGCAATCAGCTTTTCCTTCCCTTCTTTTTGGAGGCACATACTGATATAGTCAAAACTCTTTTGCTTTCCCACATTTTTGTTGGTTGCTAAGTAGAGTATCCCTGATGCTATCTCAGATATGAATCGAAGCTCGCATAGAACACATTTTTCAAATTTACTTACTAAAGATAAAGCATTTGTGGCCCAATTTGTTTTGGCGATTGGAGTAAAAGAAATCTAATGCCATCTCTGTGCTTGAAGAAAATGGAAGAAAGCTTGCAAGTTGCATAGAAGATGTGACTCGTGAAGACTGAAGACTTTAGAAAGTATCTTTGGTTTCAAAGTTTAATGTTCTGTAATTTATAAGCATTGTTAATTTTTTATATTGTATTTAATTTGTTGATTTGAAATTTAATGTACCATAATGTATATGAGGCCAAGAGGGCCTGAGGCTCCTAATGTAACTTTGTATTTTATCGTTAATTTGTTATATTTTAAAGTTTGTATTTATTTTAAGTATGTTATATTTTATTTAGAAATTAAAAAAAAAAATCACCCATCTCAAGTTGAGTCGATCTAACCTTGAGTTCATATTTCACGTAAACAAGCCGAGCTTGAACAGATTCTTGGGCTTGGCATATAATCGAGCTGGGCCCAAGTACCTTAGTATTTTAAACTAGACAAGCTCGAACATCATATACTCGCTCGAATACAGCTCTATGGAAGAGTCGCACACGATATCTCTGTAAGATCTTAGATTTTTAAAAACTCCCAAAGTGATTGCGTGAGATTTGAGATACATTTCACATGCAACCCTAAACTCGTTTTGAATGTGATCGTCACTACACAATGGCATCAATGCAAACAAGTATATGTTTAAAAATAAAAAAATGCAAACAAGTATAGATAATGCACAACTCCGTTTCCATAATACAAACTTTAAGCACTTTGTCTAATTACACATCGACAAGCACTTTATTTAATTAGGCATCGAACAAGTCCTCGGGGTCTAGATTTTTTCATCTTCTTTGGTTTTGCCAGTGATAGCAAAATAAGATTATTAGGCTCAAATAGTTCCATCGACAGGGGAAATTGAAAATTTTGACAATTTCACAGATCATATTACAAAGTTAAAAAGGAATAACTTTTGAAAATAAAAACTATTTATTTTATTTTATGTTTATATCCCACGATGTGAAACTGTAACTCTTAAAAAACTTGGAGTGTAGACCTGAAATCAGTCTGTTCCGATCGGAATGGCCGGAATTTTTCGTGTTGGAATAGTAATCAATATAATGTAGGTTGTTGTTTCGTATCCGGTTAAATTTAGACTATATCAACCGGTTTCGGTCAATTCTGGTTGGATTTTGGTATTCTGACCGGAAAGAGCATTCTGGTTTAAAGTAAATATTAATGGCAGTTTGGTAAATAGTTTTAAATAATGAGGACACACTTGTCATTTCAAGTTGTTTTTCTCCCATCTCCTTCCGTGCAATTTGCTATGGCACTGCTCTATATTGTACAACTATTGTTTAGATCCACTTTTCCCGGGGTTCCTCTCTCTTCTCTTAAGACTGAGTTAGGGTTCAATGCCCCTGTTTCTTTGACACGGGGTTTAGTCTCACTGGTTGTGAGGGCGGCGACGATTTGCAGTTAATATGGTGGAAGAAGATCTGACCAAGAGGTGGGAAAGACTCCATCTGTCGAAGGAAGAAACCTCAATGTTTCAATTAAAAGCAAAGGGCGTGAAGGATGGAAGCCTACGGGGGAAGCTCTGCATCATCGGCAAGGTGCTCTAGAAAAAGGGGGTTAACAATGAGGCATTTAGGATGACAATGTCTCAGATTTGGAGATTACAGGGGTGGGTACGTTTCAAAGACCTTAATGACCAATGTTTCCTAATAGAATTTCAACAAATACAGGATAAAGAAAAAGTCTTAAGTGGTAGGCCTTGGTTCTTTGATAGGAATCTAATAACACTACACAAAGTTGATGAGAATGTATCTTTGAATGCATTGAGATTTCAATACAAACCTTTCTAGGTACAATGCCATAACCTACCACTGGCTGCCATGACTGAAGGAATAGGAGAGGATTTTGGTTCATCCCTTGGACATGTGATAAGGGTGGATGCAGATTTTGATGGCTCTGCCTGGGGTAGGTGCTTAAGAGTGAGGGTTGCACTGGAGGGGGAAGCATCGAGTAAACTTCTTTGTTTGGAGAGCATGCAGTGAAGCACTCCCTACCTACGCCAATTTGAAAAGGAGGAAAGTCATGGAAGACCCTCTCTGTCTAATCTGTAGAAGAGAACCTGAAACATCAGGCCATGCTCTATGGGGATGCTCAGCTACAAGGGATGTTTGGAGCCAACGGTGCATCAAGGTTCAGAAGATGTCATACCATAACAATTTTTTCTTCAATGTATGGATCTCTCTAGTGTAGCAACTGGACCAAAATGAATTGGAGGAGGTGGCTGTAACACTGAAGGGGATATGGACTAGAAGAAACGAGTTTCTGCATGGTAAAGGGTTCAGGCACCCCACTAGCATATCCCAAATAGCAAGAAATGAAGTATTGTCCTTCCATGAGGCAAACCAGCCCCAACAACCTGATCAATGCAGAGAATTAAGAAAGAACCTAAGTGGCAAAAACCAGCAGCAGGATATTATAAAGCAAATTGGGATGCGACTTTGAGGGTGGATTAAGGGAGAATGGGATTGGGAGTAATCATTAGAGATCACAATGGAAGGGTTACAGGCACACTCAGGGCATCCCGGGCAATCACAGAAACCCCCTTTGATGCTAAAACTCAGGGTCTTCTATTAGCCGTAGTCTTTTGCAAGGAAATTGGATTGAATCAACTAATCTTGGAAGGAGACTCGAAACAAGTTATTGATCTCCTACAAAGGGAGGGTTCCGACTGGAGCAGAGGGGGATTGATGATAGAGGATGCAAGGCAACTGTTGAACACCTATAGCCAGTGGATAGGATTACATGCGTGTAGAGAGGCAAACAAGGTTGCACATGTTTTAGCTAAATCAGCCCTCAATTTCTCTGTAGATCTATATGATATTGAAGAATGCCCCGTTTGCATTTAGTCAATTGTAGCTACTGCGATGTTATAAGTTTATTCTGAATGAGATCAAGTTTTCCTTTTAAAAAAAAATATCCACTTTTCCCCAGGTTTTTCAATTGTTTCTTGAAGTTCATCTACTTTAGTACAACTACTCTATATCTCGTCTATAATGGTAACACTTGAACCAAAAATTACATTTTTATAATTAATATATTTATATAAAGAATATAAAAATATTTTTAGTTATATATATTTCAGTTAGTTTAAAATATAATTTATATATATGATTGTTTTTATATATATAACTAATTATTTGTCTATATATAAATTATTTTGAAACGGTACATCAATACATACTAATATTAAAATATTTCGTTTTAAAATTTTAATTAAAATGGTCACGGACGAAATTCAAAACTTTGGTGTAGACTTAGCAAAAGGGGTTAGGCATGGGCTCCATTACTGGGTTGGGTTGGTTTCTGGCGTGCCGGAACCCAAAACCCAAACATAAATGCGGGTCAAGCTAAAACTCCAGGAAACATTGCCCGTTCAGGTGCATCACTTTAAAAGCCTCTCTCATCTTTATATCCTTGTTCTGTCGTTCATCAGCCAGTTGCAACCATGGCAGTAGGCACTATGCTATCTATCGCTGGCACAGGAGCGGGCTCCGCAACTGAGTTTTTCGGCGAGTTCCGGAATCTGTGCCGTGTTGAATCAAAGTTCCGTCAAAGACCCAAAAGGATTTCTGTGTGCACATGCATGGATGGGAATAATTTTTCACACCACAATTGCATTTGGAGGGTACCCAGTACCAGAAACTTTAATTTCAAGACAAGGGACTCGTATTTGGTTATGGCAATTGGCAAAGAGGTAAGAGATAACGTTTTATCCCCACTTCCCCTCCCCTCGTTGTTTTCATTTCAGTCTGTTTTGGTTTTGGCTACTTTGGTTTGAAAGTGATACGTTTGGTTGATAACGTTTTGGGTTGTGGGATATGGGAACTCTACTCGGCTCAGCTTTGTTAAGTAGTGGTTCTATTTCTATTTTGTTTGCTAGTTTGAGTTATATAAAATTTGTTCGGGTGCTGTGAAAACTGAGGAAAGCTTAGAAAAATGTTTTATGGATCTGGGGTCTAATGTTGTTCTATGTTTTAGTTGTTGGAAAATATTTCGATGATGCACAATTTTTGTAGTTCTCGAACGTATTTAATCTAAAATATAACAATAATAGGAAACAATATTCTGTAAACCTTATTATCGTCAAGCATAAAAAGTATTCAAGAGCACGTAAGGGTCTCACAATGCATAGAATCACGTGAAAGAGTTGCCCTTAACCGGACTCCTTGACTTGGAGCGAACTATATTTCGACTCACATCTCCCCAGGATTAGACTAAACCCAATTTCGGCCGCAAAGCCGTTTTCCTTGTGTGAAGGATCGACAAACTTTATAATCATTCGTTTTGTGTGACAGCAAGAGAGTTTGTCAGTGGTGGTTTGCTGGATATAGGGTGGATGTTATAGCTGAGTGATAGTGTTTCGGGAAGGAAGAAAGAATTGAGTAAAGTTTCTCTCTGATCTGGAGTGCCCTAGGCTTTAATAAACAGGTTGGACCAAAGTCTAACTGTCCAAAATCAATGGTAATAAAATGGTTAATCCACCAAGGCTCAAATATGATGAAAGAAAAAGAGGGAAATAACTAAGTGGTTATAAATGGCTGATCTGGCTAAGGGTTGATTGAGAGAGGTGCATAACTTGGTCAGATGGGAAAATGAGTGTGAAAGATATCTTAGTTGATTCTATGCAAACCTATCCTCCAAGGAGTAAAATTCGCTAAAATGGTTTATTCTTTGAACTTTGGCTGTGTTATGCCACTCAAGTGTGGTCCGTGGACTGACATTGACTATTTTCCCCAAGTAATGAAAGACCTGAACAAGTTCCATCGTGATTATGGCCAGTGGGTTCAAGGTTGGAGATCAAGACACTTGTCATCTATCATTAGGAGAAAGATCACTTGAAGAAACAACTTAGTTTTATCGAGGAAAATGTTGTGGCCAAAGTGTCCATCTTGGGAAGAGTCCCACTTATTTGTCTTCACTTAACTCTTTGAGTCAACAATCCTCAAGAATTTTCCAATAGTGGTTGTCAAGGTAGGCCGATGCCACCCAAGTCTCAATGGACTTTTTGGAACCCTGGTACAGTGGTATCAACCAAGTTGTGTATACCATTTTTTTCCAGCCTTGGGAAGGAAATTATGAAAAGTTTTGAGATGAGATGATCTCATCTAAGTGCCCAAACATAGCTTAGTAACTAGGAAGGTAATTAACTCTTAACACATATGCAGAGTTAATTTAGAGAAAATGAATGGCAGAAGTGGTGGATTCCTTTGGTTTTAACTTGTTTATTTGTCCCTAAAAGTTTTGTCCCCTACACCCCCTTTTCAATTACTCTCATACTGCTCAGATTCCCTTTTTTGTTCTTTCTTGGGAGGGGAGGGGGGAGAATGATGTTTGATTAAAATATTTGTTTGCAGTGCTAAAAGTTTTTCTTGTTTGAAGTACCTGGACACCATTGAGGTAATTGTTTGCATCACTGACATAGTAATATATTTTGCAGAATGTAAGTGAAGATACAGATGATACATATGATGACTTGTTTAATAAATTTGGAAAGGTGGTGTTCAGGAGAAAGGACCAAAAGCCTCACAGTGAAGAGGTTGATGATGATGCTGAAAGCTTATCATGTAAGGTCATTTTGCAGTCAATTTGAAATTAAGATTCCGACCGGTGTCATTAATGACATAATGTTGACCCATCTCATCCAATTTCGGACCCCTAATCCATCCTGGCCCATATCTCTTTTCATCCTAGTTTAAGAGTGCTCGATGCTGGATTACTGCATTACACATATGGAAGTTTCCCACTAAAAAAATGAAAAAACAAAAAAACAAAAGGTCTTGTGCAAATCTTTTTAAAAAATTATTTTGCATTGAAAATTGATTTTTGTACTTCCAGCATGAAGTTCAAACTACTGCCAACTTTTAATGATTGTTACACTGCCTAGGTTACCAATTCTGAATTTCCTCTTATTCTTGCTACCTCCCGCCATATATCACCTATCAATCACCCTCTCCAGGGACATATTCTGCCCCTATGCATAAATTCACGTATATACTCAAAACTCCTAAACTTGAAACGTGGGAAATGTAATTCAAGTAGCTAATCTGAATTAATTTGTGAGGGCCTTGAAGAGTTTTGTTTTGTTAAGAGGCCTCGTACAATTGCTATGGAAATTACTGAGTCCCTTTTAATTCTATAATTATTCAGCACAAGATTATTCTAGGATATGGTATTCTCTAGTGATCTCCACTTGGAGAATGAGGATGATTTGATTTCTTAAACTCTAGAAATTCATGATACCGTAAAATTCTCTAATTTTTTCTTGCACAGATTGTGTGCTTATTACTAAAATCTGAAAGCAGAAAGAAACCATAGAACCCAAAAAATACCAACTTAAACCTATATATATATATATATATATATATATGTAAAGGATACCAACTTAAATCTGTTTCCGGCCATCTCTGTAGTTGCTGTGGCGATGGCCAAGGTTGCCAGCGAGGTCAAGGCAGGTGATATAAAGGTCCTCTTTGTGAAGCCTCTAGTGTATTGGACTCGATTTTTTATCATTGCCACAGCATTTTCTCGCCCTCAGATTGATGCTATTGGGTATGACTTCAACTTTGATGATGATCTTCATATTTTGGTTGGAGAGCCTAATTATGGTTCAGGGTGTTGTACCAATGCTTGAACTGATATTTTTGTGTCAAACCGCAAATCAGGTCAAAAATAAGAGATCTAGCTGAGAAGAAGTATGGGAAAGTTCCAACTGGGGACTCAAAACCCAACTCGTGGACCTTGTTGGACTTTGGTAAGGAATTTTTCATTCTAATACAGTTTTCATCTGTTCTAATGTCAAGTTAAAAGAAAGAAACTTTCATTTTTCTTTTGGTTGTGACCATTGGCATTAACACCCTTTAGTCAGTGTGGAGGATGTCATCTGCAATCTCATTTCATTGACCTCTTGCTACCTTTTGCATTTTTTCATTTGCTATGATGATTCGATGAAGTCACCTGTGACAGTTGTGGCTAGCTGCAACATCTATTCCCACATTGGGAATAAGAATAACCCATATAGTGTGTGGGATTATGAATAACCCAAATAGAGTGTGGGATTATGAATAACCGAGGTTGTGGATAGATTATAAAGCTAGTTGTGGGTGCTAAAGTCCCCACTTTAGCTACTTACTCAGTGAAACTGAACTTTATTAGGTTCTTGGGAAGGTTCAAATTGACTAGTATTTGTGGGTTTGTACTGCAGATGTGGCTAGTGCTCTCCCTCAATGGTTATTGAAGCCACCTAGAAAGACCATCCATGTGATGCTGAAATACTGCATGACATGACTTAACTAAGGATGTCAAGAATTTAAGAAGAGAAGTTTGTGACACTGTTCAGTCCCATCCTAGCACTAAAAGCAAACAGCTGACCCATTCCCATATTGGGAGTTCGAATAACCCAAATAGAGTGAATAGGTTATAAAGGTAGTCAGTGGGTTTTAAGTCCCACATTGGCTACCTATTAGGTGAAACCGAATTGCCAAGTGATTTTAGGGTAGCTTCAAATTGGCTAGATTTTTTGGGGGTTATAGTGCAAATTGACTAGTGCTTCCCCTGATTGTTACACTCATAATTCACAAGAATCACGGCTATTACGTTTGAAGTCATGACAAAAAATTAATATTTATTAGCGAATATGAAAGTGACTATTGCTTTCTCGAAGTTTGCAAGTCAGCCACATGCTCTGTATCCCTTTCTTTTGGGCTTGCTTTAATTTGGGGTTTTTGGTGGTGATTAATTACATTGTCAAACTTGGTTCACAATTCATTACTCATTCATAGGGAACTGAGATTTATCTTATTTGGAGCCTATTTTATATTATTTATTAATGCAATCTTTCCTTTGAACTCTCCTGCCCCAATATAATCAAATATAAAATATTTTGGCTCTTTCCTGAGTCTTCTATATAAAGATTCGACATCCTGTTCCATTCATTAGTAAGCTGTGGACACTAAGATGCCATTTCCGGTTGTTATGCAAACTCCAACTTATTTAATTTACTTCACTTGGACAGGTAGCGGCCTGAAGCTTACTTTACAGTTTTGAAGTCTAAAATTGATTGGGTAGTGGATAATATACTTTGCACCCCTTAACTGATTTCAGGTTACATTGTGGTGTATAAACTATCAAAGTTGAGACATTGCACTGTTAATTTTATTTTTATTGGCACCTGGTATTTGGAACCAAGTCCCAACTAATCCCAGTGGTGCATAGCCTATCACTGAGGAGTTTCCCACTAGTGCACCTTGGGTAATATAAGGAGAAATTTCCTCAGTCTGATGAGCTCTAGAAATTGTTTGCACCCAAGGGTTCGACCCTTGGACCTGGAGGGAGCCTACCACCAAGACCAAGGCTCTTACCACTTGAGCCAAGCCCAAGGGTTGACACTATTAAAGGCACTATTAAATTACTAGAGGTTACAATACACCCTACTTAAAATCTAACTGTCAAGAATGTGTCATGTATTTTTTCCCACCTTAACAATCAAAATTGAGCAAATCCGATGGTTAAGATTAGGTTACATTACCTATTTTTTGTTATTGTAATGGTTAAAGTTTGAGTAAATTTACTATTTAACATAAAAGTTGTGGTTAGAGGGTGCAATATCTCAACTTTGATAGTTTAGGTATCACATTGCAAGTTAAAATAAGTTTGGGGGGCTGCATGTTTTTCCTCTTTTGTCCAACTATTAAATTTTTCCACACAATTCCCTAACAATTTAAGTTTAGATAATATGCGGTTGATCAAAACTCTTCAGTTTCAGTTTTCTGTCTCCTTGTCTGCTTACCTTCCAAAAGTTTTTGCGATTGATATTCCAAGTCCAACCAATAAATACAATCAAAGTTTATGGGATTGATTCTTGGGGAAAATACACCTGGTACTTATAAACTAACTGGAAAAACATGAAATGTGATATCTAAAAAGTGGTTGATGTCCCAAAAGTAGTTGATGTGGGACTTTCCTGATCGTCAGACCTTAGTGCACGTTGTGCTTTTTTGGTAGTTTGAGAGGGCATTGTCTCAAGTTTTGTAGTTTAGATACCATATTGCAAAGTAGGTACCAGTTTGGAGGTGCAAAATATATGCTCTCTTTGATTATGTGCAGTGAATGGTTTTGTGAATGCATGATCACGTATGCAACAATCAAATGACATGACTCACCTAATATGGACCTACACATAATTTTTATATGTTTTTCAATCTAAGAAATATGTGTGCATATAACAGATGTAATAGTCATAGATCAGCAACCTTTAGTTTTCCCTTTTGATGGAAAACAATGAATGTATGCTCTGGAAACAAATGCACTTATCATGTTCTATCACTAACTTTCTCTTGCTGTCAATTTGCCAATTAAGACCTAACAGGGCTTTAACTTGAATGCCTTTGATTGGAACATGAACATGTACATTACATATGTATGTTTGATGTTTCCATTCATTTTTAATGAACATGATTTATGCATTATTTACTTAGTTCCGTAGTGAGTAATGTACATGTGTATAAGTTTCAAATTATTTACTTCAACCTAGATAGGTCTTATCTCTTGTATACCATATTGTGTACTTGAGCTTCGCCTATCTTTATTAATAATATTATCATTTACTTATAAAAAATAAAATAAAATTTCGAATTATTTACTGGATATTTCTCAACTTACAGGGTATATCTATCCTTAAGATTATTAGGGATTTTGATAGGCTTGCTACAACTGGGAAAATAGGTCTACCAAGGATTTTCTTTTCTTCTTCTTCTTTTTTATTTTTTTATTTTCTTTATTTAAAAACTAACATCTATCCTACTAGTGAAGCTTGCAACAACTATTGGTTCAGTTCTTGTTGCCTCCTGCCATTGATTCAATTGCTGAGTGCTTTTTGTCATGGAGTTTATAATGGTAACAGTTATGTTGTATTGTCTTGGCGCTGTCAGGTGACGTAGTAATCCATATATTTCTTCCTCAACAAAGAGCTTTCTACAACTTGGAAGAATTTTACGGTAATGCAACATCCATTGAGCTGCCTTTTGAAAACCAACCGCCATTTCATAGTTGAAACGTTTCTAATTTTATTAAATTATTAAAGGGTCCATTTAGTTGCTGCAACGTCCAGCTCTTTGTAAAAGACCCCTACATATTCTAAAAGTCAGCATTATTTATATTTCATCCGACTCCGATTCTTGTACAATATGTCTTTATCGTTTGTATTGCAATCCATTAGAAAATAAAAAATAAAAATCAGAGAAATTGAAGCTTCTTTGTCTAAGTGAAACGCTTCGGAACAGCCAACTGATAATAGGAGAAAAACAGCCCGCCAATAACAGTTAGACACGTAGGAAAGTTAGAAAAATACACACTACACAAACCCACACATGATTAAAACCCATAACAAACAAATGAAAAAAAGAAAAGTCCCTTTGACCTTCTTTGCTTGGGGAAAATGGCTCTTGTCCAAAGAGCTCCATCTGCAGTTGGCAGTCAGTCTTTGCCAAGCACTAACCTCGGACTACGCCTAGCACCAGGGTGTTGGCTTTCCTTATGAATTCCCCCTCTTTTGAGGTTCTTTTAAAAATTGTCGGAAATGTATTTTATGCCCAGAATTGTCTATTCATTTTTTGAGTGCGTCTCATACTGGCATTTTTCACTTTAACTGCATCCCTCTATCTCAGTCTGGCATTTTATCAAGCAGGTGAGGACAACTAAAAATGTATAGAATTTAACCACAAAATGTTAAGGGAATGAATTGGGCTTTAAAAAGAATCGAGTTTGAATTTCATGATATTTCTAGGAAATTGAAGTATGAGCAAAGTATCAAAATTCCATTAACAAATTCGACTGTTGTGCACTCAAATAAGTGCATATTTTAATTCAATTACAAGGGCAAGTTGATTAAGTAGTCTTGATCCAAATACAAAACCACAAAATATGTAGTTGGCTGTGAAAAATTCAGCTACTCTTTCCCCATTCTAATTGCAAAGAATCTTCTTTTGAGAGCATTCCATGGTATAAAACCATCTATTTTGGTGACTTCACTACTTTACCCTTCTCTCTTTTGCCATTTCTATTAAATTTTTTCCCCTTACCTGACTTGCCAGATTTGTTCTTCATGAAGAAGAGAGATACTGAGAAAGAGATAAAGATAGCTACATAGGATGAGAGAGAGAGAGAGAGTGTGTGTTGGGTTTAAGAGGAGATCAGACTTTCACTGAAAAGAAGGAATATGCACTCTTGTCGAATGTGAATCTATTTCAGAATTGGACAGGTCAGGGTTCTTTAGTGGAAGGCGAAGAGGGCACGGGAGATTTAGGAGTTTTATATTTTTTGATCAGCTATTGGTAAGCACAGGAGAGGTAAATTAAATGACATGTGGAGGGCTGCTTTTTGAGGTTGGACAACCCGGCCGGCCTAAAGGTATTCTCAAAGAGTAATAC
Source organism: Carya illinoinensis (assembly GCF_018687715.1). NCBI lineage: Eukaryota > Viridiplantae > Streptophyta > Magnoliopsida > Fagales > Juglandaceae > Carya > Carya illinoinensis. The sequence goes on from NC_056763.1 coordinate 2,455,076, forward strand.
ATGCAATTCTAGGGAGTGTAAAGTTCTGCGAACTTTTTCAAAAGGAATATGCGGGGCTTGGATGCTATAAGATTATACAAATTATTTCTCTAACTAAAAGAACTAACATGACACAAATACAATTACAAAGAAAAAAAAACATGACATTATAATCTTTTTCTAATGATTTTGAAAAAAAATGAAAAAAATACACTAAAATCCGTAAACTGCCAACGAATTTGTAATTGCACCCAAATAATTAATTTTGACAATTGCCATCTCGAACTATAAAAAATGTGTAGTCTACTACCCCTCCATGCAAGATTCTAATATGGCCTAAGATTACAAAGAGACTGCCATCCACAAGACTAGGTTGTTTGGATAGTGAGATGAGATGAGATAGTTTTAGTTTTAGTTGAATAAAATATTATTTTTTAATATTATTATTATTTTGAGATTTGAAAAAAGTTAAACTGTTTATTATATTTTGTATGAGAACTTTTAAAAATTATAATGATGAGATGAGATAATATGGATTGAAAGTATTTCTCAATCCAAAGAACTAAGAAGTTGTTAGTTAGAAAGCAATGAAGTCCTCGTCAGAAAGAGCAAACCCTCACGCCTTTTTTCATCCATGAAACTATTCGCATTAATTGGTTAAGAATCAAATCCTTAAAACTATTCGTAGGAAACTATTGAAGAGGGTAGAGATTCCTTTGTCCTTTTTTCGGCATGGTTTTACAGCTTATTATGGCAGAGGAACCATCAATAGTGCTGCACTTAGTCCAGATTTTTCTATGTGAAGTTTGCATGAACTTAGTCCAGGTTTCCTATGTGAAGTTTGCATCTTACTCACAGATTTCAGTTGATTGATTGAAGAGTTCTGGTTGTGTATTATATGGAATGAGAGATGTGTGGAGGATATCTGTTGCGTGAAACTTTGCTTGAATGTATAGTTTGGTTTAGACTCATGTTTTGTTTTACGGTGTTTGCAAAATGATCAAAATAGTTCTTCCTTTAGCAAACCATTAGAAATGTCAAATCAAAAACAAACAGGCGTCACTTGACCAGCAACCTATATAAAAATGTAAAAGTATTCGAAAATTTAAAAAATATATACTTAAAATTTTATAAGGCATATGAACAAAAATGAAAATTAAATACAAGGTTCTAAGACTTTCAAACCAAAAAACGACTCAAAAAGATATAAAAACACCACAAAAATAAGAAATCTTAAACAAAAAAAGACTTAATATTTATTGAGATTAAAAAATCACTAGCAAAAAGTTCTGTTTTGAAAATATAAATACAAAAAAAAAGTTAAAATAAAAAGGAAAGGCCCAGGGTAACCATGAGGCCACCCCATGACAAAACAGTGTCACAAGTGATCTAAAAAGGTCCTTAAAAAGCCACCCGTCAACCAAAGTTCCCAAGGCCCAAACCCAGAAAAGAGCAAGCCTACCCACAAAGGTGGAAGTGTATCCGAAAGAATAAAGGACATGCACACGTTGGAAAGCGGAGGATCCAATCACTAACTGTAACTCCCTCGTTTAATTTAGAAAATTATTATTATCATCAAAATTATTAGTATTATTGTTGTAATTCTATTATGTGTGTGATGCTAAGTTGCTATTTTATGCTAGTTAATTGTTGAGCTATTAACTATTGTTTTAATTAGGGCTTTATCTTAGGAAAGCTTTGCTAAATAGTTTTTGGGTTAAATACAAAAGTTAGTGGGTTGGACCATAAATGCTTTGAGGGCTCAAGATAGTTGGCCCACTAATATGCTGGAAGTTAGTAACCTTTTGGTACTCGCCGGATATTTCGAAAGGTTTGTAGAGGGGTTTTTTGGCATTACGACACATAAATTGAATAGAAAGGACATGAAGTCTGTCTCAATAGAAAAGTGTGAGAACTGTTTTCAAGAGTTGAATGAGAGGCTCGTGATGGCACTTTTGCTCACTATTCCCACAAGTACTACTGATTTTATTATTTACAGTGATGCCTCTCTTTAGGATTTGGGTTGCATTTTGCTGCAACATAGGAAAGTAGTGGCGTATGCACGCTAGTTCAAGAGTTATGAGTAGAATTACCCAACCCTTGACTTGGAGCTTGCAACAACAGTGTTCACACTTAAGATATGAAAACATTATATTTATGGTGTATGCCGCGAGATTTACAAAGGCCACAAGAGCCTAATGTATTTATTCACCCAAAAGTAGTAGAACATGAGACAATGGAGAAGTTGAAGTTGTTGAAAGATTATGATTGTAGCATTAACTATCATCCATGCAAAGCAAATGTGGTTGCAGACGCACTCAGTAGGAAATCTTCTTCAGGTACTATGACTACCATGTACAAGCCTCATAGGAATCTTTTGCTAGATATGGAAAAGGCCGATATTGAGATAATCAGAGAGGTATAGGCATAATTGAGCAGCCTAGTTTTCAGTCAACAATTTTGGATTAGATCAAGAGTGCTTAGGCAGATGATGGAGACCTAAAGAAGATAATGGATGAGGTTCGAGAAGGGAAGAAACCAGAGTGTAGAGTGTAACACCCCGAACTTTCAAGTCTCTAATTTGGGAAAGTTATGGTTACACTAGAATTAGGGCTTCTAGTTTTAGAAAGTAAATTTTAACTTAAACTGACAATTGGACCCAATTCCATTAAGGCAAAGGAAGAGCGAGTAAGGCCAAGTACTATGCTCGCCCAAGCCCATTAAAGAGTCCATGGGAGTAAGCCTTCTTGGTTAGTACAAAAACCTACTTCAATTACAACTACTAATCCAAGCATAACTCTTAATTCAAATGCAATTCCTAGTTTAATTATAATTCCTAATTGAATCACAACTTATAGTTTTAATTGCAGCTCTTAATCTAATCAAAATTCCTAAGTATATCACATCTCCTAACCCTAGCCAAAAACCCTAGGATTGACCTAGTCCAAGCCAAAAACCCTAAATTTCCTAGCCCTAGCCAAAAACTCTAGGATTTATCTACTCCAAGTCAAAATCCTAGCACTAGCCGAAAGCCCTAGGATGACTAAGACACCATGCCTATTCCTGATTCCTTACTTGGGCATGACACTAGAAGTATCATCCCAGATGCACTTGCATCCCCACAAACTCTATTTATAGGACCATAACCTTAGCACACACACTTCAATCTTCAATATTGGCATCGCACACTCCTTGCACTCTACAATTCACACCACACCCTACACACTTCACAAGCCACACCTTCGACCACCACCATCAAGCCTTCCCATGCCGTTCACCACCCCACTCCATAGGTAAGTTTCTCTTGTTTTTCCCTCACACTATCACAAACACATGTAGGTCATGGGTTAACCACCCCATGCATGAGCACTCCCACACACATGTCATGGGTTAAAACACCCTAGATTCAAGCACACCACCATCCACAACCAACACCACCATCACGTCATCATGACCCTTAACCATACATTCATTGTATGTCGTCCCAACCATCAAAGCATGTTAAGCACCCTATAAACCGGCAACAAACCAATAAGAATTAGGGTTTTTGCAACTTCAACCCTCTTGGCCACCCCATTTATTGTATGGTTTATCCTAGGTATCTCCTACTCCACCAAATGCACTAAAATCCTAAGCATGTTATAATATATTAGTGTAAGTAGGAAAAAGAGAGAAAGTCAAATATTACAAGCCCTAGACCTAGCAAGCATGTCTTGGTTAAGCCCCAAATAGAGCCTAATAAAGCATCTAACTCGAGCGTATCATGAGCCTTAGAGCGAGTATGTCACAAGCACAAAGCCAAGAATTTCATAAGTCATAAGCCTGAGCTAAGTATGGTATAAGCATGAGACCAAGCATGCCACAACAATGCTTCAAGTAAGCATAGTGGATGGTAGGTAAGGAATAGAGATAATCTGAGAGATCTCTGCATGAAACATGGCATGTTTAATGTTTAAGGATTTAGAAAATTACATAACTACCTAAATCATTATAGGTTTGGTTGAAAATTTTGGAGAAACACACAATTAGCTTTATGATATCATAATTGCATGACTGTTATGTTAAAGAATAAAATGTAAGGAAAGAGAAAGAATGTATGATTTTATGTGGCTAATTCACATAGGCTGAGTAACGCTATTGACTCTCTACAATCGGGTACGCAAGTGCTGTCTTCTCCTAATGAGCTTGAAAACCATATTGTGGATTATTACGAAACCCTTCTATCTAAACCGGCTTGTTGGAGGCCAAAGCTGGATGAATTATCCTTTGAGTCAATTGACTCCCAGAGTGTGAGTGTTTTGGAGAGACCTTTTGATGAAGATGAGATCTATAAGGTCATTTCTGGCATGGCTAAGGATAAAGTACCAGGGTTGGATGGGTTTTCAATGGGTTTCTTTCAAACTTGTTGGGACATTGTAAAAGGTGATGTTTTGCAAGTCTTTAGTCAATTTCATTCTTTTCAAAAGTTTAAAAAATCCTTAAATGCGACGTTCATTGCTCTTATTCCTAAAAAACATGGGAATTTGGTCATTGAGGAGTTTTGCCTTTTAAGCCTAGTTAGTGGTGTATAAAAGATTATTTTGAAGGTCCTTGCCAATCGGTTAAGCCCAGTGTCGGAACACATCATTTTCAAGCCTCAAAACGCATTTATTCATGGGAGACAAATTCTTGACTCAGTGCTCATTGCAAATGAGTGTTTGGATCATAAACTGAAGGAGGGAGCATCTGGTATTTTGTACGAACTCGATACGGAGAAGGCTTATGATCATGTAAATTGGGAATTCCTTCTTTACCTGCTAAGGAGGTGTGGGTTTGGTGATAGGTGGATTGCTTGGATGCATCATTGTATTTCAACTGCCCAGTATTCAGTTTTAGTTAATGGTACACTTGCTGGTTTTTTTTATAGTTCTCGGGGGTTGCGGCAAGAAGATCCCCTATCACTCCTTTTGTTTGTCATAGTGATGGAGGCTCTTAGTCGGATGGTGCAGGCCTCTGTTAATGGAGGTTTCTTGTCTAGTTTTCAGGTGGGTTATGCCACTGGGGGCTCGATTATAATCATTCATATTTTATTTGCGTATGATACTTTACTTTTCTATAAAGCGGAGAAGAGCTAGGTACAAACTCTACATTCATTGTTACTTTGCTTTGAAGCAGTGTCGGGATTCAAGGTGAACCTTAGTAAGTCTAAGATGGTTCCGGTTGGTGTGGTTCCAAATATAAGTAGATTAGTGAGTTACTTGGATTGTAAGGTGTCATCGCGACCATTGAAATACTTAGGTCTCCCGCTGGGAGCAAATTTCAAGGTTAGAACCATATGGGATGGGGTGGTGGAGAAGATAGAGAAAAGATTGGCTGGTTGGAAACGTATGTATTTATTGAAAGGGGGTCGTCTCACCCTTATTAAGATTACCCTTACTAACCTCCCAACATATTTTCTATCTTTGTTTCCTCTTCCAACAGGGGTGAGAATAGGATTAAGAAAAAGTTTTGGGCATTCTTAGGGGAGAGGAGAAGAAATTCCATTTGGTTAGATGGAAAATAGTCTCTGCTCCAATTGTGTAGGGTGGTTTGGGAGTGTGTGACGTAAGAACTTTCAATAAAGCTTTGTTAGAGAAATGGTTATGGAGATATCACTCGAAGGGGGGAGCATTGTGGAATGAAATTATAGATGCTAGATATGGAGCTGCTTGGGGTGGGTGGTACTCCAATGATGTAAGAGGGGTGGGTCTATGGAAGTTTGTACGAAAGGACCGGCCTTGTTTGGAAAGACATGTTCGATTATTAGTTGGAGAAGGCAATTGAATCAGTTTTTGGTGGGATGTGTGGTGTGGAGATAATGCACTGGAAAGAACTTTTCCAACCCTTTATCGTATTGCTACTAATAGGGAGGCTTCGTGGTGGATATGTGGTTATTCTCAACTAGGACTCTTCAGTGGAATATTCCTTTTAATAGGGACTTTCTTGACTGAGAATTATCTAGTTTATCAGAGTTTCTCAACTTACTATACTCCATGGGGATTCCTGGGGCACAATGTGATCGTTTGAAGTGGAGGTCTAATAATCACAAGAGATTTACTGTAAAGGCTTATTACAAACTATTGTCAACACAAGATCATCCTATATTTCCTTGGAAGAGCATTTGGAGGTCTCGTGTGCCTTCTAATGTAGCCTTCTTTGTGTGGAGTGTCGCCCTTGGAAAGATCTTGACCACAGGTAATCTGAGAAAGAGGGGGTGTGTGGTGATGGATTGATGTTATTTGTGTAAAAAGAATGGAGAATCTATGGATCATCTCCTACTTCACTGTGAGGTTACAAGAGAGTTTTGGGATGAGATTTTTCAAAGGATTGATGTTGCATGGGTTATGCCCTCGAGGGTGGTGGATTTGTTGGGTTGTTGGAGGAAGTTGCAAGACTGTCATCAAGTGGCAGTAGTATGGAAGATGATCTCACTGTGTATCATGTGGTGTATTTGGTTGGAAAGAAACGCGTGTTACTTCGAAGATAAGGAACGCACTATGGTGGAGTTGAAGAATTTTTTTCTCGACACTTTACTGCTTTGGTTTTCTACTATAGTACTAAACAGGGACAATGTTCATGATTTATTGTCTTTAATTATTCGCTCATAGAAAAACATCCATACACCCTATGAAAACATTCCCATATTCTATGAAAAGCTATAAGTGTGGGGTGTGTGATGTGAATATGGCTGATTTGTAGCAAGACTCCAATTATTAACTCAAGATTGAAAATAGCAGAACCATTTCATATGAAGAATATAAATCATCCAACATTTATCAACTAGCTCATTTTGCATCTTTATCTTGCCTTATCCCAAATTTTCATATTTATTATTGGTCATTGTACACTGTTCACAGTATATTGAATGCACCCCCTAGGAATACATCCACACCATTGGAGATATTGTACTGTCTATAATCAGATCTGGTATCAATCTCAGGGCTGAAACATCTCTTGTTAAGTCTTTTAATTATAATAAATTGGCCAATTTGGTTATAGAGAATGCTGGAAGTAGGCCCAATACAATGAGTGATAGAATAATGAACACAAGTTTGCCAATTTTAACATTTTTTTACTAGTGAATTAACAAATAGAAGCTGTTATGACAATAATTAACATATAGAAACATTTAATATTTCAACAATATGTACTGGATCCAAAACAAGAATCAAAAGTAATTGATTAGTGAGATCCATAAAATAATAAATAAATAATTGAAAAGCAGGTAATGAATAAATAATCCACAAGTTTATTCATAGGACTGATTCAAGTTCCCACTTACATTGGTTCCAAAATTTAAACATTGTCGCTACATTATTTCTTCTCTATTTTTTTTCCACTCCACTCTCATCTTTTTCTTTCATTGGAACTCTCTTTCTTTTATCTTTTCAATCTCACTTTGTGCATTCTTTTCAGTGGGTTTCCCTTTTCACTATTCACCTCACTTACCACTTGAACCCTCACTTATTTATAGAGGACTAATTCCTTCAGATGAAGTAATTTAGAGTAGGTTAAGAGTTAAAACCCATGTTACCCAAGGGCCTACTTCGACATCCTTGGTCTAGGTAGAATCTCAACACCGGAACTTCTATTATTTAGTTCTAGACTTCACGAGTTATGGTTTCTATAGCTGATATCCTTGTTGATAAGTTTCTTCATTCTTTTGAGCAGTTGCTTAGTATTTTTGAGTAAGATTGCTGAGCATGGTTGGTCATTTTGAGCAATTATGCTCAAACTTCTTGTGCCCTTTGCCTAGTTTCCTATCATCTTCCAAGCAAGCAGGCTTGGCCATTCCGAGCAAGTGTGTTGAGTAAGGCTTAGCCATTCTATGCAAGTGTGCTAAGTAAGGCTCAGCCATTCTAAGCAAGTATCCTTTAGCCTTTTTGAGCCATTTTGCTAAAAAAATTTCGAGCTCCTCCAAGTCTGAGCACTGATGTGGCTTTTAATAAAGATAAGAAATACCAAGTATTTTAGGAATAAAATTTTTTTAGAGTAAATGAATATATTGATACATACCTATATATAAGTTTTTAAAACAATATCAAAGATCAAGATCAAGATCCAGATTTTAATTTATTAATTAATTTTCCGGGTATAACACTCAAATATCTCACTTGATTTCATACTTCGACAACCCATCTCCATTCAACCATCAACACACAATAGCACCTAAATTTTTTATTTCATGAAGGTCTCATATAATAATTTTTAAAACTTTTTTTTCTTGACATGGTGTATTGGTTTTAATGAAGGCTTAGGTAAAACAAAACATTTGAAACGAAGCAAATTGTTGTCCACTGATATTTCTTGAATGTCTCATACCTAGAGCAATGCCATTTATCAGCCGGTTGTTAATGCTCTGAACTCCACACCAAGTTTGCTATTGTTGATGTTGTCCTTGCACGGTATGGAACTTCTAGAAGTGGAGGGTGCTTTCGGGGTTGAACGAGTGAGTGTGACAGGGAGCAAGAAGAAGAAGGAGAAAAACTCGGTTCTTTGAGAAAGAGAGAGAGGAGTCAACTGGTGAGAAGATAGGGGTGAAATGATGCGGCTTAAGCTCTACGGGTTTAAGACTTTCTTCTCGGGGGTGGGTGTTAGGGCAAATGAGAGGAAAAGTGCGAGAGAGAGGGAGAAGCAAAGATTTTGGGTTTGAGGAAATAGAGGGTGTGTTGAGACTGATCAGCGTGTAGCTATTTATAGGGAGACGCTTACTTTTACGGGACTAGCTTCTACTATCCAAGTGTTTGGTGAAATAAAGGTACCAAGTGAACACTTTGAATGCTCCTAAGCACTTGGTCAAATTCCATTAAGTCTCTCGGACTTGCTCACTATCACATATTGCTCCCCTTTGCTCGCAATTGTGTATTGCTCGTCCTTAGACTTGTATTGTGCATTGCTCTCCCTTTCTAGTTATTGTGTACCACTCACCTTTGCTTGCTATCGTGTATTGCTCGCCAATGGACTTGCTCGCTATCGTGTATTGTTTGAACTTGGATTTGCTCGCTATCTTGTGCTACTCGCCCTTGGTTATTGCTCACCCCTTTGTTTTTGTTCACTATAACATTCCTCACTCAAATATTGTGTTCTCTTACTTTTGCTCGCCTAAATCTTAACTTGCCTTCCTCATCCAAAACCACCTTCCCTCTGTAAGTGATCTAAAAAATTAAGGTGTTAACACTTGAGGTGTTGCTACCTATGGTAAGTGTGGTTCTCACAGCAAGAGAGATGGAGTCATTGGATTTAGCTCTGCATGCAATTTAATAGTCATTTTTTCCATTTTTCTCAACTATCAACTTTTTGTTGGGGATTATCGGAGTCAGTGGGCAATTAGTATTTGTAGGTCGATTGGTTCGATCTCCAATCCACAGGCAATACAAGCCAGCTAATAGAGTATGTATTGTTTTATTGAAGCATTTCCTGAGCCAAAATCAATCTCCATATTGCACTCTTCTATAATTTTCTACAACTAATTACCTTAGTATTGAGACAATAGCCACTTGCAAGTTTGTACAGGTTAAAAATTCATGATAATTAGTCATATAGATAGTTGGATGGAAGCAGGCTTTGGATAGACTACTAAAATGGTGGTGGTGGTGGGGTGTTGCTAAGGTGATATTGGATGAAACTAAAGAGAAATCTTCAACTTCCAATGAATGCTTTTCAGTTTTTTAAATTTGTCGCTGTAAGTTTGCAATAGTGATCCAGTATTGGTAAATTACAACAGCTTATGGACCACTAAACTAGAAAAAGTGTAAGGTAAGCAACAAGGGTTCTCTAAAATAAAAATAAATTAATAGGCCAAGAGGCTACCCCCTACGAAAACAAGGGGTCTCTAAAATAATAAACAAACAAAATAAATTTTTTTACTGAATAATTTTTTTGCTAACACGGTATAATATTGGTTTTAGTGAAGGCTTGAGTTCAAAAAAAAGAAAAACAGAAAAAAGAATTGACCTTAGATGTCCACCACAAATTATGGTGTACTAGATAGTCACTTAATCAACATTATAGGGGAATTATACAATCGTAATCATGAAAGTCGATAAATTGCATAAGCATGGTGAGGTAGTTAAGTTGAACATAGTATGAAAGTAAAAGAACTAAAATGATCAAAGTGGAACTTGAGATTTTAAATTGACAACAAACTAAATTCAAAGAAGATCAAGATCATACACTTATATCCTTTCATTCAATCTGACCAAAGCACTTCTAGTTTCGCAAAGAACCTATCTTTTAGCTTATCAAAGAATTGGAAATATGCAACTCTCCATTTTTTATTTAAAACTAAAGGACCACACACTCCACAAAATCCTACAATGAAGCCAAGCACCATAGTAACATGAAACCATGGAATTGTATGTCTGTCTTCCTCCTCTTGAATGTCCTCATCTCGTTTGCTACTTGTAAGATGGCTACATGGAGAAAGTGGATAGCCACAAAGTCCTGGATTGCCCTCAAATGCAGAGGCATCAAAGGTTTGGAGTTGAGTGCCTACTGGTATTGCTCCTTGGAGATTATTGTTTGCTACACTAAAGAGATGTAGGAAATGTAGGCTAGTTAGTGATACCGGTATTTCACCATACAAATGATTTGCAGATAGATCCAAATATTCCAAGTCTGTAAGCTCTGATACTTGGGTTGGAATGGTGCCGGTCAACTTGGTATGGCCAAGATTTAAGCCACGAAGTCGCTTTAAACATCCTATCTCAGTGGGGATAGTGCTACTAAGATTATTATTTTGAAGGATTATCGCCTGAGAAAGGTAGTTCAAGGCATTGTAACGATTATTATCTTCGCTGACAAAATATAATGGCATAATGAAAGAAGTACTGTTATAAGACAATGCATGTCCTGACACAAATGCCTGCAGTTCACAAAATTTCTTTGGAAATTCACCAGAAAAAAGGTTATCTCGCAAGTCTATAGTGCCGAGTCTTGGAAGGGTTGACAACCAACCGGGAATAGAACCTGTGATGCGATTAGAACCCAAGCGTAGAAGTTGCAGATTCTTTAGCTTAGATATCCATATGGGAAATTGACCGGTCAACTGGCAAGGTGAAAGATCCAAAATTTGGAGATTTTTAAATCTATCTATATCAATCATACTAACATCAGTTGGCATAGATTCTTTCAAAAAATTGTTTCCAAGGATGGCAACCTCAAGAATGTTGCAATGCATCAAAATCTTGATTGCGGTAGTGACATTAGTTAGCTTATTTAAACTAACTGAAAGGAAAGACAAATATTTCAATTGAGCCACCTCAGGTGGAATTTCTCCCTCTAGCTGGTTTCGAGAAATTCTAATTCCTCTTATAGACATGCATGAATGAATGCTTGCTGGAAACTTACCAACGAGATTATTACTTCCTAGATCAAGTATGGTGAGTTGATGAAGACTCGATACATTCAGGTCGGTGATATTTTCATCAAAGAAATTCTTCCGCAAATTCAAATGGATGAGATTTGTGCAATTCAGCAAAGAACGGGAGAAAGAACCCGTTAAGTTGTTTGTGTGAAGCATCAATTGCTTCAATTTAGAAAGCTTTCCAATATTCAAAGGTAGATTGCCGCTGAATTGATTTTGATATAACTTAAGGCTGGTCAGCTTGGTAAGGTTCATGATTTCATTGCTGATGGGTCCTAAAAGATTATTAGATGGTAAGGAGATTTCTTCTAATGCTGCTGCATTATATATATCATGTGGAAGAAATCCCGAGAAAGAGTTGAAACCTGCCCAAAAAATCTTCAGTTTAGAACATCCTCCTATTCCACTAGGAAGTTGGCCACCTAAATGGTTGTGGCTCAAGTCAAGAACCCTAAGTTGATTCAAGAATGAGAAAAGTCCTGTAGGTAGAAAACCTATAAGTGAGTTGTGGGAGAGATTAAGGTGAGAAAGACGTGTGAGGTTAACAAGAGAGGGGGATATACCCCCTTTGAGGCCTTTAGATGGTAACCATAGATGGGTGACTCTACCTTTATGATCACAAGAAATACCTTCCCAATGACAACAATTAATGGAAGACCAATATAAAGGAGTGGAATTAGATGAATCGAGATGCAAGGACAAGAGTGAATTGCGGTCTAATTGATTGCATGCATGATTTGCAGAGAAAACTTTAAAGATAAACAAGGTGAAAAGGAGATAATGAGATTTCAAGTCTTGCATGGTTATTGTTAGATAACTCATGCGAAAAGAAGGGTGAACTATATACCAGTTTTGTTTAGACCTCAAGAATGTGGTTTATATAGATGTTTCTCTAATAATTTCCTGTGTACTAGATTTCTCTAATAAGGACAAGTGTTTGGCACGTGGAGTGGTTTTTCCATTGAGAAAATGATATTCATTGATGTGAATGGAAGTGAAAGTTGAATAATTATTCCCATTCATATATTTAAAGTAAATATAAATATAAATATGTCTTCCACAGTTTGATACAGTACAATATATATACTGAAGAATGGAATTATCATATTATAATCATCAATTTCTTGATTATGCAATACTTATTTATAATTTTATAAATTTTATAATGGTAGTCACTTTTAAGTATTTGCTATATTTTAGGCCCCCCCACTCCTTTGTATTTTTAATTTTATTTAGTGGTATTTACCCAAAAGAATTAATTACTTTATTATAATTATGCCACACAATTTAAACCACTATTGGTAAAAAAAAAAAATTATAAAAAATAAAGAAAGCTAAAAAAGTTACACAAAATTGTTGAAATTAGAAGAAAACTAAAGCAAAAATAATAAAAACATAAAAAAAATACAATTATTGAAAATTGGAGGGACATATATTCACCCGCTTATGTATTTTCAGAGATTAATGGTCACGACTTTAAAGTGGCTAGACCAATTAGACTGGCTCTCACCACTCGATCCACCACTTTCCAAGTGGTCACTCTTGATGTGTTGTGGTGGCCCAATAATATAAAGATGTGTTGATTTTATATCTCATGTGGCTATAAACCAAGTGGGGGTGGCTCTCATCAGCTCTCGACCCATCCTTTCAGACGTGGTGGTGTCATTTAGATGTGGCCAGGTTTTATTTTCTTCACATTTGTCTTTGGGTTTGTTAATTTATTTTATGTTTTAGAAAAAAAGAATCAGCAAATTATCAAGAAAACAAATATATGAATAATATATTTATGAGCTGATTTATATATATATATTATCTTATGAAAGAAAAGGAGTATTGGTAAATTCGATAAGCTTATGAACATCAAAACAGGGATCTCTGATCAAAATTACGTACATAATAAGGATAGTCATAGTTGTCTTCTGCTCATTTCATTTCTCTTATATATATATATATATATATATATATATATATTTAAATACAAAATTAGTATCTATAGTTTACTTTAAAGTCAATTGACATGATGAAAGACACAACAATCAGAGATTTTGAAATCCATATGTATCAATCATATTAACATAAGCTGACCGGCACTGACTCTTTCTATACAAAATTTTCTTTCTTTTTGAGTGTGTATACTACACGAAGTTGATAAACTCAACTGATGTCCAATAGATTCTTTGCCCAATTAAGGGGGTAGAAAATGTAGATATTCTAATGAAAAATCAATCGTTATTTTTAATTGGGCATGTCTTCTACAATTGATCGGAGGTCTAAAAATCAAGGGATATCAATCGCCAATTAGATATGTCAAAGTTAATGCCTTGTATATTACTCCTTGCTATCACACAACCTCCACATACTATAACTATCTAGATTGAGATTGTAGAAAATATTTGAGTAATTCGAAAATATCAATTTCTTTACCAAAAAATCTTTGCCAAATGGACCCATTAAGACAATAGTTGAGCATTTCCACGGTGAGTATCTATGACCCTATTTTCTTGTGTTGAATATATTTTTTTAGCATCCCTCTAGTCCTTCTAGAAGTATCTTATAATGTATTCAAATTTAAATAATTATACAAGATTTGATATGTACCACACTTTCATCTCATATTTACCACGTTGTATTGACACTACAACAAAAAATGTCTTCCGGGATAATTTTTTTAAAGAAGTCAAGATTCTCCCAAAAAATGAGTTTTATGGACAAAATTCAAATTTCATACCTAAATATTGACGATAGTTGTTTACTATTCGAACAATAAATATTACATTCGAATGGAATATTTAGAGTCAGAAAATGTCATCGTTAATATATTTTTCATTCGAATAGTTACTTAAGCGTTCGATTATGAAAGAAATAAACATTCGAACATAAAATAGTTACAGTTGAACTAAAAATTGGTGGGATAAGTTACTAATTTAAGAACGAAATTGACTTATCCTTAGACCGATTTTTATAGCTGTTCGAACATAGAATAGGTTTTTCATGGAATTGAAAATAGAACAATTATAGTTCGAATGTTTTATATTTCATTTTATTGATATTGTTTTAGATAGAAGTTGTCCCAAATAATATAAACGTTCGAACATGGGTAGTAACTATTTGAACATACACTTAGAATGAGTTCGAAAGGACAATATATAGTTCAAATAGAAAATATGGCAGGATCAATAATGAATTCTTTAGGAGGAATGGAAAATCCATTCAAAAGCTTATTCAGTATGTTTGAATATGATCAGAATTTTTATTTATTTTGATGTCAAAACAATACTTTAATCAGTTATGAATAAATATTTAAATTATATTAAAAAAATAGTAGTTGAAGAATATATAGAATGAAGATTAATAAATAATTTAGAAAAAGAAAAGACAACGTTAAAAAGCTCAGTTATAGTTAAAATTAAGGATAAATAAATGTGATAAAAGCGATACTCGATGATATTTAAGATCATCACTTGAGTTAGCCGAGTCAAGATCATCACCCGAGTCGTGATAGTGCTAGTAATCTATGTACGTTAGTCAGAGGTAACACTCTGGATCTATGTATGCATCACCACTACTATATGTTTTTCTTTCTTCCTTGCCACCCTTCAATTTGACATTCAAGATTATACGAAGAAAAAGGAAAGGGAAAATACGAGGAATGCAGTAAATCAAAGTAGTAATGTCTTTACGCGGGCCACCGAGTGTTGTCTTTTATGGGTAGCAATCGAGGTCGTGGGCTGCTGATGATGGGCGTAGTCGTGCTGGTGCATGCTACTAATGTGGGTCAAGTGAAGCTGTACGTAGGCCCTGGTCATTGGTCAATAACGGCTGCCTCAATACCCTTTCTTCAAAATTTACATGTAAAAAGACCAAAGACCTAATAAAGTCTGTCTTTCACACTTTGGATTAAATTGGCTGCAATTCCATGTTCAGACAATATTCAAACTGTCTGAACATGGGTTGTTTTCAGTTTTTAGGTTGAGTTAAGTTGAGAGAAGATGACTTAGGTTGTAAAAAGTAATATTTTGTAGGTCTTATTGAAACTGATCCAACTTTTTTAAGTTGAAATGAGTTTAAGGTAGAAATAAATGAAGTAAATCGAGATGAGTTTAACTTTTTTTTTTTTTTTTTTTTTATATGAAAAGTGAGTAATCTACATGTGAATAAGTTTCAAATTATTTAAACTAGATATTTCTCAACTTACTGGGTTTATTTATCCTTAAAGATTATTTGGGATATTGATAGGGGCTTGCTATAACTGGGAAAATAGGTCTACCCTGGATTTTCTTTTCTTTTTTTTCTTTTTTGTTTTTTTCCCCTTATTAAAAACTAACATCTATCATAGTAGTGAAACTTGCAACAGCTATTGGTTCAGGTCTTGTTATCTCCTGCCATTGATTCAATTGCTAAGTGCTTTTTGTCATGGAGTTGTTTATACTACTAACATTTATGTTGTATTGTCTTGGAAGAATTCTACAGTAATGCAACATCCATTGAGTTGCCTTTTGAAAACCAACTACCATTTCATACTTGAAACGTTTCTAATTTTACTAAATTATTAAAGGGTCCATAGTTGCTGCAACGTCTAGCTCTTTGTAAAGACCCCTTCATATTCTAAAAGTCAGCATTATTTATATTTGTCCAACTCCGATTCCTGTACGATATGTCTTTGTAGTTTGTATTGCAATCCATTAGAAAGAAGAAGAAAAAATCAGAGAAATTGAAGTGTCTTCATCTTGCTTGATAAATAAAAGAGTAATACTAGATGCAATCCTATGATGTGAAGTCCTATGCACTTCATTTGAAAAAAAAGTAGGGTCCACTATAAACTACAAATGAATTTGTAATTGCACCCAAATCATAAATGAAATTACCCAAGTACCCTTGTGTATTCACGAAAATTATCTATCAATTCACTTGAACAAATTTGTTAGATCTCAATCTTGCAATTATTTAATCAATCAAAACTCTAACATAAAGTAAATCAATTGCATAACACAAAGATTGGTGATGAAGGGAAACCATTTAAATAACTCTTTAAAGGTAAAACCCTACAGGACAGCCAAACCCAAAAAAATTAATTTTATTATTTGAAAATCAATTACAAGTAATTCTCAATCACAAAACCTTTGTAACTTGACTCTCTTACTTGTCCAGACAAATGACTCATTTGTCTTCTACTACAGTAGCAGCCAAAATATCTGACGATCTTCAAATATTGGCTTTTCTCCTGAAACTCGACCAATCAATTCTCCAACATGGAGCGACAATCACACTCTTTGAGAGAAACAATATGAAAATTTACTAAAGAATTTTCTCACCAAAATATGCACTAAAAAGTGCTCTAGAAAATATGTAGATCTGAATCTCTACATATTCTAACCAGTAGAATCAGTTAAATAAATAATCTGAAAAGAGTTCCCGTTTCATTAGGATTCTTTTGATGGGTAGAATCTGTCGCGAAGACGTCTCCGGACAGAATTTTGACATATCGCGATAACTCTTCTTTGTAGTAACTAATTTCTATTCAGCTTCTATTTTGGATAAGTACAGATCTTTATGGACTCGAATTTCACATAAAAGACTTATCTAAACAACCCCTAAGACTATTACAAAAAAAAAAAAAAAACATTGAACACTTCCAGATAAACTCAATATTATTGTAGATAAAGTCAATAATTATTTTATATTTAAAGAGTTATTTAAAGGGTTTCATTTCATAACCAATCATTGTGTTATGCAAGTTTATTTATTTACTTTAAGTATTTGATTTATTATATAATCATAAGATTGAGATCTAACCAATTTGTTCAAGTAAATTGGTAGACAATATTTTAGATTCACAGGGGTACATTGGGAATTTCAATTAATTTTGACAATTGCAATCTCAAACTAAAAAAAATGTGTAGTCTACTACCCCTCCATGCAAGAGTCTAATATGGCCTAAGATTACAAAGAGACTGCCATCCACAAGACTAAGGCCCCTTTTGGAACTTGGACTGAACTAAGATCAGTCTAATTTTGAGCAAAATCTAATATCAAAATATCTAACTCTCAAATCACTAAACTCATCTCAACTCAAAACCTCTTTATATGGGGACCGACAACTTTTTTCAACTCCGCACTTCTTTACACGCAAGACGTAGAACCTTTTTCAACTTCTCATAAATAATTTAAACTCATCTTAACATCCAAACACATTTTAATTCAACATCTAGACGGGGCCTAAGAAGTTGTTGGTTCGAAAGAGCAATAAAGTCCTCATCGGAAAGAGCAAACCCCCGCGGCTTTTTTCATCCATGAAACTATTCACATGAATTGCTTAAGAATCAAATCCTTGAAACTATTCACAGAGGAAACCATAAGATTCCTTGGTCTTTTTTTTGGCAGGTTTTACAGCTTATTATGGCATAGGAACCATTAATAGTGGTGAACTTAGTCCAGGTTTTTCTATGTGAAGTTTGCATCTAACAAGTTGATAAGTGTCACTTAACAAATTGCTCGCGTGTATAAACCATTAGTAAATCATTAGCAATCCAAAAATAATAGCATACATGTGTCACTTTACAAGTTGCGCACGTGTATAAAGTTTTTAAAGAAATAAAAGAATTAAAAGAATAAAATTAATTTAAAAAGCTACAAATTTTATAAAAAAAAAAAAAAACTTACAATTAAAATAAATAAATAAAACAAAAATCACAATCTAAAAAACCAAAACATAAAAAACATTTATTAAGATTAACAATCACTAAGAAAAACAAAAAGATAAAAATAAAAAATAAAAAATAAAAAAATAACCAGGAAGCCAGCCACAGTGCACAAAGTTCCTTTCAAAATTCACCCGAAAGGAGGTTTTCACCCAGGTCAATTAGCATGATGAAAGCCCCAACATTTGGAGATTTTGAAATCCATATGTATCAATCATATTAACATAAACTTGTCATGTTGGCTAATGCAAAATTTTCTTTCTTTTTTGAGTGTGTATACTACACGAAGTTGATAAACTCAACTGGCGCCCAATAGATTCTTTGCCCAATTAAAGGGTAGAAAATGTAGATATTCCAATGAAAAACCAACCTTGATTTTTAATTCGGCATGTCCTCTACAATTGATCGGAGGGTCTAAAAATCAATGGATCTCAATGACAAAATAGATAGGTCAAAGTTAATGCCTTATATATTACTCCTTGTTGTCACACAACCACCACTGACATGTGATCATGACAGACAAGCCGTCATGACTGGAGCATAGTTTTTCTTTTAATTTTAAACCAAATATTTTTAGAAATTAAAAAAGAATAGACAAGATGTAACTGACGACATTGAATATTAGTTGTGACACCCCTAACCTCTGTTTGGGATAGAATTGAGACTTAGAGCATTGGGACATGTAATACAAGGTTACATACACTCCCGTACATGACATTTAACATGCAATACATCTTATATGTGCAACTAGAAAAATGCAATATTCGCTATGGATTAAGGGTGACAAAATAAAACTTATGCCAGAATAAGTAAAAACATCTTAATTCATTTATAACCATCATGAGTTCAAACCAAATAGTAGCATAATCTTAGTATAGCTAATCATCATAAAAAGTCTCCAAAGTTAGATCAATTGGTTCATGCATTCTAGAGCATGAAGGGTTAGTGCTATAAATATCAAGATGAGATCCAGTCATTTCTCAAGGTCTGGCTCCTCCTCAATCAGTTGGATCCACTGGTCCATCTAGTCCGTTCTCATCGAGTCTTGACACCACTTCTATCATTCCACTCGAAATAATATGTGGGCTCACAAGGGGTGAGACTTACTTGAAATCTCAGTAAGTTAAACAGCCAATGTGTACAAATATAAATTGTGCATGATGAATGATAAATATGCAATGCATGTAATGTAGAAAAACTAAGGTATGTCTCACATCCAAATTCCTTAATATTTTCAAAAAAACAGAGATGCACATTTTCTTACAGAGAATATTTTTCACTTTCATTAGCAAAAACATCATAACGTTTCATCATTATTAGCAATTCATACCTAATCGTAATATCATAATGCATGGTATCGTCACAGATCCTAATATGCACTGTGAGTACCTATTGGTGACAGTCGTACAACTCACGTTAAAACTGCATTGTTGGCAGACTAGTTCTTAATGTATTGATAACATAACATAACATCACAACTGTGACGCCCCCAAATTCCGTTTGGGATTGGATGGACATTTGAAGCGTTGAGACATGCAACACAAGGTTACCTGCCCTCGTTCATGACATATAAGATGCAATGTTTCTAACATGTATCTAACATTATGCAATATTCGCAGCGGATAAATTATTTTCTTTAGCAATACTATGCACCAAATTGAAAATATTCCAAATGCTTAAAACATACTTCATATATAAAGACCTATTGAACAACTAAGATCATAACACTAGTCCAAAATGCTTATGATCCAAAAAGTACTGGAGATGCAACTCCATCGTACAAGTAGTAATTTACGTTAACTACTATATTAACATTGGCGTCGCATCGTCGCTCAGTCAACTGTGTATAGTTGGTCAACTCCTGATTCTCCTTCAGGTCCTGTAACAAGATCTACCATTCGGGAGGAATGGTAGTTGGGACTACCAAAGTGAGATTTGATTACAAATCTCAGCAAGTTAACAAAAAACTTCCACACAGGCTAATGATGCATGGATGACAGTAAAAGCATAAATGCATAATCAAATTCATAAGTAATTAAAGCATAACTTGGCGTACAACATAGCATAATTGACATAACTTAAATTGAAACATGAACTGAACTTGACTTGACATGAACTTGATCTGAAACTTGACTTAGCATGAACTTGCTCTGAAACTTGACTTAACATGAACATGATATGAAATTTGACTTATCATGAACTTGTTCTGAAACTTGACTGAACATGAACGTGATATGAAACTTGACTTATCATGAACTTGTTCTGAAACTTGACTGAACATGAAAAATATATACTCCACAGTTGTTGTGGCCCCATGTATTCTACACAAACTTGACTTAACATGAAAAATACATACTCCACAGTTGTTGTGGCCTCATGTATTCTACGTGTAAATACATACTCCACAGTTGTTGTGGCCCCATGTATTCTACACAAACTTGACTTAACATGAAAAATACATACTCCATAATTATTGTGGCCTCATGTATTCTACGTGTAAATACATACTCCACAGTTGTTGTGGCCCTATGTATTCTACACAAACTCAATATGAAACGTGACTGGAATACGAAAGGACTGAAGCCCTGACGTAACATAACGTGACTTGAACATATCTTGAAAGACATGACCAACTTGAGATAGAAACATTTCGTAACATGGCATAACATATAATAGACAACATATTTAACATGACATACTTACAACAGTTAATATTACATGACTTGACATGCATGTAATAGATGACATACTTAGCATGACGTACTTGTAATGTACAACAATACATGACAGAATATATTATGTAACAGATAAAATCTGATGACAGAATAAATTCTATGTAACAGACAATTATGTGATAACTTGGCATGGCATGACATATATGATAACACACATATATATACACTGTAGTTCCTTTACTTAGCACACATACATAGTAGACTGCTAGTAAGTTAAAAGCTAACTTACCTTGATCTCCGCGTTTCTTATAAAACCTCAAGCGTGATCACGAGGAACTGTAATTAGTGATTCTAAAAGTTAGCACTAAATCACTAATAATTTAAAATATGGAAAATACTAACTCAAAGAGTAAAATTTCCATTTTACTCTCTACATGTAGGAAAATGACCGTTTTACCCATAACTTAAGGATTTTGCATACTAACTCCAAAAGTCACCAAAATTTACATGCCTCATGTAAATTTTATCCTCAACTCAAATATCAATTTATAAAAATTTAAAACTAATCACAACTATTAAAAATTCCATAGGGCCGAAATTCCCATATGCTATTTCCATTGATTTTTGTTTCTAACTTGTTTTGATTAACCTTTTGATCTATGACTTATAAAGATGTGATCTTCAAACCAAATCATCACATGGTTTAAAAAGATGTCCTAAAACATATATAAGCTTCTAATTCAAGATCACATGGTTAAAAATTAACCAAAACATAAATTTAGCCAAAAACATCCACACTTTGGCTTATTTGAATATCTCTTTACATAAAATTTCATATCTTTGAAACTAACATCAAATATCTTCAAAATAATAATATAACATGTATATAAGATGCTTAGGATCCTCCAATAAAATTATCAAAGTCATTGGAATAGGTTTAGACCACCAAAGAGTTAAACTTTCTCAAAACAGAAACTGTTTTTCCTCTTCCAGTTTCTAAGTTTCTAAATCTAAGAAAATCTTTCATCAAAACCTTTAATCATGCAAAAATCCTCAACCAATAATCATATACACATGTTAACAATACTCCATAAAAATTTCGGACCAATATCTATCCATTAGCTTGGTCAAAAACTTCAAACTATAACATAATCTCCAGTTTATCTCCCAGAATGACCTTTTTATAGTTTACACAATATTTGACTAACCAAATGATCTTCAAATGGGACAAATAAGATATCCACGTAAACTATACTAAAAAAGGAACAACTTATATGAATGAGACTTTATGATAAAACACTTACAAAAGCTTCGAAATGGGCATGTAAAAGAACACCTAAAAGCTGTCCGAGAGAGAGTGTTTGGTATTCTTTCAATGGAAAGTGTAAATGAAGATAATTTCGTGGGGAGGGGTGGCTGGAGATACTTATGGATGAGATATGGAAGAGATGAGTCTGGAGTGAGAGTTAAGTGTAGGACTCTCTTACCCGAAGTGAGAGTGGAGTGTAGGACTCTCTTACCTAATAATATCTATAAAAATCAACTCAAGATATTTTTACCCAATAATATCTATGAAATTAGCTTAAAATATTTTTATCCAATAATATCCACAAAAATTAGCTCAAGATATTTTTATCCAATAATATCCACAATTTTGAACAGACGTTTTGTCCGAAAATATAAAAAAGTGTTATTGCGCCATAAGACCTTAAATAACCCTCCGAGTCTAATGACACAAACCATAATACATTTAGATACTTCTAACTATCTTCAATAATCAAAAACACACTTCTGATACCATAATGAGTAATAACACTAACTATGTAGTTAGACTAAAACCTATATGATTAATGGATTCGTGAAAGCTTATAGAGTCTTCACGAGGTTCCTAAAGTCAATAGAAATTCCACAATTGAATTTCTAGTGGGCTGTTACAACAACATGTACACTCACTAGCCTTAGGTGTCATAACATTTTACTTCGCTCTGGTTGTAACTCCTTGGTCCCGTAGGAGTTGAAGAGTTACTTCCTGTGAGTTAAAAACTCACATTTCATTAAGATATTTATAGAATTCAAAATATAAAATCATCATAATACTACAAAATCTCTTAATAAAATCCACCAATCCTCAGAAATCTTCTATGAGTAATCTACTATGCTTAAATAATCATCCCATCCATGCTCCATAATCCTGATCTTTAGCTGAACTATTCCAAAATCATATGAAAAATATTGTGGAGATAAGGTATGAATTATCAACAACTAATAAGCAAAAAATATATACTAGTGTGTAAACATGAGCATTTACAGAGTTTAGAATGTGGAACAAAATATTTTTTCTTTCAGAATGTAAAATTAGAACATGTTATCAAAAATATCAGAGCGAAAATTTTAGAAAATATTCTTATTTAAAGTTCCTTTGGCATAGAATAACTGATCACCATTATACCAAAATATCATATTACATCAGAGGCCATGTTTAACTCTCGTGGTAAGGTTGTGCAAATCTCGGTAGCTAACCGAACAGAAATAGAATGTGAATCTTCCAAAGTACTTTGGCATAACATATCTAATTCATCGTCATCATCATATTGGAGCATCATATCAGAACAGATGCTACGTTTAACCCCCGTGGTAGAGTTGTGCATTTGCATAAAACCAAGTAGATGCATATCAGAACTGAAACGGAATACCACTATTCTTTCCCGTGGTAGGGCCACATCATATGAGAATAGAAGCCATGTAAAACCCCCGTGGTAGGGTTTCTATTGAACAGAGCACAAAAAAATCTGATACAGAACCAGATAGTCGTGCCAAAGGTTTTCAGAAATCATATCTTATCAAATCATATCACTGAATAGACTCAGATCACAAAAACATAATTTATGCACAAAATTTCATAAGTTTCATATTAGCTCTTTTTGCATAGTTCAAAAACAGAATGCCAAAAATAAGTTCATGCCTACACTAATCATGCTAGAAAATACTTTATTCTTGAACAGAATCTCATGAGTAATACAAAACAAATAATTGAGGTAGTTAAAATTTCTTTTTATAACAAAACATGCATATTTTCAAAAAGTTAACCTCAGTTCATTTGATTTTTATGCAAAGTCTAGTATAGGAATCTCGCTTACTTGAACTTCTTAATCTTTCAAAAATTCCTCACAAGAGTGCTTAACGAATAATCAATCGTCAGCTATAGAAAATCATATAACTTGAATAAATCTCCAATTGAACACATAACTTGAAATTGCACCTGAAATACTCAAATCGCCTATTTTATTTCCTCAAAAATTTAAATTTCTCTTAACTGAAAAATATCATCATTTCCCAAATTCCTCAATATCCAACTTAATCTCTTACTAAAGTATTAAATTCTAACTCATTTACTATTGAGGTCTAAATATAAGATATCAAAATCATTATAAGTAGAAAATTAGAAAATCATAATTTTGGTTAAATCAAAAATATTCTTTTAAAAGGATTCAAAATAAAATTTTGTACTTACTATTCACTTAAAAAATTCATATTTAATAATATTATTCAAATATATATTTATTTGTATTTTAAGCTAAATATTAAAAAAAAAAAGTTTAAAACTCTTATAAATTAAGCCCTAGACTTAAAAATATAAAACTCACCTAAAGGGATGTTTTAGGAAATAAATTGGGAAGTTAAACTCAACTAAAATAGAAAAGAACCTAGAACCTACGTAAAACTAAGCCCACCGAGAGAGAGCTGGATCAACTACAATAGGGACTCAGAGCTAGACGTCGACGAAGATGGACAACTGAGATGAAATCGCTGGCAAGCTTAGAGAGAGAGAGAGAGGGAGAGAGAGAGAGAGAGATGAGAAACAGGAAGTGAGAGAAAAAGAGATAGAGAGAGTGTTGGGTAATGGGTGGCAGAGGTTACCGAGGAAGGTGGGGTCTGGGTGGTGAGGGTATTCTGTAGC
Organism: Carya illinoinensis; assembly: GCF_018687715.1. Classification (NCBI taxonomy): domain Eukaryota; kingdom Viridiplantae; phylum Streptophyta; class Magnoliopsida; order Fagales; family Juglandaceae; genus Carya; species Carya illinoinensis. The sequence goes on from NC_056763.1 coordinate 2,479,769, forward strand.
TCATCTGAGCAGATGGTGATGACGACATTAAGCCATGCTCGAGGAGCGGCTGGGACACAGTTGCTCTATTTTTAGTGACTAAAACATAAGAATAAACTAGAGGGTCTTCCGCAAGGTTGAGAGGTCTGGGTGGAGGTTTAAACTACTGTGTGATGGAGGTTTGGTGGTTGCTATGGCCTTGGAAACGGGAAGGCTAAGTTGCAGCTATGCGGTTCTTCGTGGGAAGGGGTGGAGATGCAGTCGCTCATGTGAAGAAACTCTATGGTTGCTGGGCGTTTCCTAGACGTGGAGACCTGAGGGGGAGACATGCATATCACTAAGGTGATGGGTTGGCTTCTACGTGTTGGGGTGTTGTTGCATACGGGAGGGAGTCAAGGTGGTGGGGAGGTGAATACGATAGGCAATGGCAACCTAATATTTGAGGAGGAAGATGAACCTACGTGAGGGATCTATGCATATATCTAGGCATTTGAAAACGAAGAAACCCTAGAGAGGAGGGGAGAGACGTACATGCATGGGAGTGGGAAGAGATTTGTGCATGGTTTGTTTCTAAATTTATAAAAGGCAATTCGAATGAGGAGTTTTATTATAAAAAATGAAGGTAGAATGGTAAAAGAATTTGAAGTCTAACACTCCTGGGCTTGGGCTTTTTTTTCCGAATTTTGGTTCTCAACTCAATCTAGAAAAAATTATCTCAACCCATAAAAAGATTTTTAACCTAAATATCAAACCCAAATAAAATCATAGTACACCCAAATAGAGATTTTAGGCCCGTAGTCTACTTTTAAAAAAATAATTGAAAACTCAAATGGGCTTTTCGCACTTATAAATCCAAAATATTTTTTTAAAACATTATGGCACTAGACCTAGGTGTTACACTGGTGTTCTTTAAAAATAACCCATTAGAAGTTCGTTGACTGTTCTTCGTCAACCTAGGTGTTACTACTCTATTCATAAACACTCCAAAATGGATAGAAGGGTTCCACTAGAATAATACCACATCCTAGCATTTGGGGTCGTGACAAAAATTATTTTTCATGCTATTTTTAAAAAATGTAGTTCATGACATGTGTGTGTAGCAAATTTTCATGTGAAAATGATGTTTATATGCAATATGCTAAAAATGGTGAAAATATCTTATGTCATGTAAGTATGCACTAAATGTATTTTATAACATGACATTTTATGCTCAAAATGACAATTATAACATGAATGTGGCATCTAACAGTAAATCATAAATAACTCTTATCAAAGTGTACCTCAAACTTCTTGAGTTTGAAAAGTTGTAGCGGCTGAAATCAAATTCTTACTAGGTTTGGATTAATACCACTACGGAAGATATTCGTAATCAAATGGCTGCAAAAATGATTATTTACAAAAATACCCCTATTTTCTCAAAAATTGCCACTGAGGCCCTAAATTTTTTACTATTTGCAAACAAATCTCAAATTTAACCAAACTTCATGGACCTCGTTTTTTTCATATTCTAAAATGATCTATACCCTTAGAATTGTAAAATCCAAAGTGGAACTAGCCCAAACACACCCAACCTGTGGCATGCACTCTAGTTGATAGCTAAGTGTGTTTTCAACTATTGATCCCTATGAATGCATGTTTATGCAATTTGATTTAATCACAAATAATCACTATAGCCCTTAATGGCATGATGAAAGCAAATTCTTGGGTGAGCAAGTTGATCCCAATGCTTAATCATGGCTAAAAACCTATCTTCCTTAATCATCAATTAATCAAGCATGATGCTTTTAGCCTAAATTACAAACGCATGCTTTCAAAATTCACCCAAGACATGTATTCTTATCCCAATCACAGGGCTCTCTAAATTCTCATTTATAAACCCTAGGTGAAATAAATCAAAACTTCATAACTTAATTAAAAACCATGCATGCTTGATGATCAACAGAAGGTAGAATTAAAACCTAATAAGGCATGCTTCTAATCTCAAAATATGTTAAGACATGCCATGGCTAAAATTTTCACTTAAAACAATTCAAACATTTTAATCCATTCTTAATGAACCTGATTTTGAATCAAATATGGTAACCTTTTCTAAATTCAACCATAATTCACTCCAACACTTGAAAAGAAGATTTGAAATGTAAACTAAGATCTAGGACAAGAAAACTTTCAATTTTCATGACACACCAAATGTGATACCTCGTATTTACGTGTATTTTGACTAACTAATTATTGCATTTCTTAGGATTATGAGCTTTCTTATTTTAAATTTTAGATGATTTACGTGGTACTATTTTATGACTTTTTACTGTGAAATTTAATTTAATATGTTTTATTGTTATTAAAATATTGTTTATTATTTAAAATGCTCTTTGTTTTAAATTATTTTATTGTTGGGCTTTAAATATTTTATTTTATTAATATTGAGTTGTAGTGGTTTTTAGTTGTCTTTTATTTATTTTTATTGCACCTTTTTTATTTCTTAGATCCTTATTTTTGGATTGAGCTTTGTTTTAGTGGGTTTTTCTCTTGTTTTGGGCCAAATGCCTTCAGATTTTGGGCCCAGCTCGTGAGCCTTCAATCCAGCCCTTTAACCCCCTCATACGACGTCGTTTTTGGCTTCAGCCTTTAGGGCTTTAATTCCCTCTTTTTCTCCCCTCCGTCGAGCAGCTTATCCCTCATCTCCATTTCAGTTTTCATCTCCTTCTACAATCTATGTGCTGTTGCTGTTTCTCCTTTCATCCTCCTTCATTTTATTTCTTTTATGACCTCTATTTTTTCTGTGGGTTGCCGCCTAGTGTATTTCTTCCTCTTCTTCATTAACCGTTTAGTCCTTTCATCTGCAAATCTGGGTTGTGCCACAACACCTGGGGTCCTTTTCCGTCTGGTATTGGTTTCCATTCGAGCCTGTTGAATTTTTGATTTATTTGCTACTGACCGTGCCTTCCTTTTCTTTCCTTTAGCATTTTATTTCATTTATTTTCTCTATTTGTAGGCCTATTCGTGCACCTCCATGCTCGTCATTCTCTCTATCTTTACTTGGTATTTTCGCTTGCTACGCTTGTGAAAAATCCCCTTGCATTTTCTGTTGTTTTTAACTCCATTTTCGTGCCTTGTTTTCCTACCTGTGCCATGTTTTTGGCTCCTTTCTATTTTCTATTTTTGGTCTTCCCTGTGCCCCTGTTTGGACCCCAAACCGCGAGCTTCCATTTTTATTTTGCTTGGTTTTTTCCTTTCTTGCCATGTGCCATGGTCCAGCCATTATATTCTTGTAATTATCTTGCAAATCAGCATTTTTATTCCCCACATATCACTTCAAATTTACTTGTTTTTGAAGCTCATTTTCGAACCCAACAACTGTGATTTTTGGTGATTTATTTTTAAGCTAGCTTTTGGACGTTAAATCGGTGCTTGATCTTTCAGATATTTCCTTTAAAGCACTGTAAGTGTTTTTCAATAACCTTTTAAGATTTAAATATATTTTGCATTAACAAATACTTTGTGATCTGGTTGGTTTTGCTGAACGTCGAGTCCGAGGAGTCGAGAGTTGGTTGGATTGGAGAATGGAGTTATTCGTGTGATTGGTTGATGTTGGGATTTGTTAGTTGTTGGATATTTGTGTCTTGTCATGCATTGCATAAGGGCATAGGTGTTCATGTTTGTAAAAGAAAACTGTGTTTTCACATAATTGTATGCATGTTCATGTGTTGGAAATGAAACCTGGGATTTTATGTGTAAAATTGTTTTTGGGTGCGTCTGTATCACGACCCCAAGTCGAAATAGAGTATTATCTCAGTAGAGCTCCTCTGGTCACTCAATAGTGGAATATACTGAGTGACGTCCTCTAGGTTGTCGCTGGGCGACAACGGGATCGGACAGGATGGTAACACCACGAACGCTCTAGGCATGGAACTGAGCATTGCTCGTTATGAAGTCACACTCACGGTCATTACCCATGGTGGGGTAAAGGGAGCCAGGATGTGCAGATGATCCCTAGGGGAGATCATGGTGTATACAGTTTAAAATTGGATAATGAGCCATTTTCTGGAAAAATGGTGAGCTTTGACAAATGGATTTATGTAGACTATTTTATAGAAAAATGGTGAATTTTATATTGGGCCGTTTTCTTGGAAAATGGCATATATGTTGTAATGGATATGTTTTTGGGGCCAAAATGGGATTTTGCGTGCATTCGAAAATAATAGTTTTCTGGGAAAATGAGGTTTTCAGATCTCATGCATATTTCATCATATGCAAGCATGTTTGTTGTTGCAAGAATGTATTTGTATCTCTTGGGTTATTTGGTCTATTACTTACTTGCGGTACCATTTCTTGGTGTCGTAAATTTTGATGTAGACAAAGATGCAGAGCCTAAGGATGAGGCTCTACTGGAGAAGTGATCAGGGATCACTTTCTTATTGGATGAGATTTGTTTCCCACTTTTGATTATTATATTTTTGTTTATTTATGTTTTCATTGGATAATTGTATTACTTTTGAAACACTTGTATTTAAGTGAAATTGTATTTAACAATTCTGGTACTTAGCTGATGGAGTTAAACTTATCTGCTGCATCTTTTGTCTTACACGTGTTGCATGTACTCATACTTAGCACTTGTGATTCAGGTGTGTAACCCATGTTGTCATCATCCCAATGCTTCGATTTCCATGTATCTGTATGTAGGAGTTGGGGGCGTCACACCAAAGCTTCCAACACAAGTACACCAAGAACTGTTAAGCACTCACACCTTTTGGTTTCTCTCAAAACGTAGGAGGAAGAAGGCTCTCAAATGCTCAAGAGGAGCTTGGATATGAGGTGTGAAGGAAATGAGGGAGTAGATGGGCTTTTTATAGGAAGCAATGGGGGAGGGGACGTTGGCCTAAGCTCAAGGGGATTGGGTGAAGTAGGCAGTGGTGTATGGAGGTGAGATTTTAGCTTGCATGTATCACCTTGTGTCACTTGTGTAGAGTGAATAGTGTCCTAAAATGACCATGATTTCATCAAGTTAGGTGCTACAATAACCCTAAGGATGCTGGTCAGGTCGTGGTGCAAAAGGAAGAATAGAAAAACAGAAAAAATCAAGCATGATGTCGTTGGGTACGGGGTCTTCCAAGCTGAGTGGTTTTATTTATTTGTTTGTCTCATCCTCTTGTTTCGATTTTGTAGGTCTAAAGTCTTCTTGTGGTGGATTTTTAGGTGAGGGAATGGTGCTTGGTTGGCTACCAAGTGATCATGGAGTGCCAGCTCAAATGGAAGAGGTGAAGGGAGGAGGGTTGCCGAGTGATGGTGGTTTGATGCTATTGGCTTGGTGTCTTTCATTTTTTTTTTTTCTTGTGTGGGGGAAAAACTGGTCAAATTCTCATGATGATCATGAGGGTCTCTTGGGGATTGGATGGTGATGGAGGTGGTGTGTGGTGGTGGCTCAGCCATGGGCAGAAGTGGGGTTAAAATGCAACCAACCTAGTTCCCATCCAACTAGTGCTTAGGGGGCAATTGGTTTGGGGTTTTGATTTGGTTCTTGAAACCAAATTCATTCAATGTTTGGTTTAGTTCTAAAAGGATCATACAAGGTGCTTAAAGACCATAGTGTCCTTGAGAAAAAGGCAAAAAATGATTGGGCTAGGGGCAATTCAGTTCATTGCACACAAGGGCACACATGTGTGCCGATTGGTGTAGTTTTGGGGTTTTGATATGTTATTACTCTTAATGACATGTGTGGAGGTTTATTCTAATATGATCTAAGAATAATGCAATTGAATAATGAAACTAGAAAATTTTAGATCAAAAGGCTGAAAGGATTAAGAAAGAAAATTAGGCTCTAAAACATGGTTTAAAGATCATTAATCATGGGTAAGTTGATTAATGGTATTAACCAAATTTCAAAACCTAATTTGAGTTCAAAGAATCACTTAGGGCATAATATGGGCTTGAGGAAATCAATGTTATGGGCATTGGGCCTTAAATAGAAGAGTAAAAAGAAGCAAAACAAGGCTTTTGGCATTGTTGGGCTTAAAAATGCCCATGAGTGTGAGTTGATGGTTGATGGGCTTTGGGTGTGGGTTGATGGGAGGCTTTGGTTTCAAATTTTGAGGAAGTATGAGAGATCTCAAGATCCATAAAGATGGGGCTTGAATGGCTTGCCTTAACATAATTGGGTCATGGGTCAAACCTATACCAAGTTAGACCAAAACACCTTATGTCTTCCTCATACTTTGGCCAACCAAGACTTATATTCCTATGAAGCTTGGTTTAAGGCTTCAAAGTCTTGGCCCATTAACATTTGAAAGTTTTAAGGGCCTGGATAAAATTACTAATGGGCTTGCTTTTCTTAACCTTCAAGCTTAATAATTAATGACACTAAGTGCCATAGTCTAAATAAGATTAACTATTTCCAAATAAAAAAAGTTAAATAAAGAAATAAACTAATATAATAATATATATAAATAATAATTTAAAGCCTAAGATCATAAACTTAAACTAAGGGCATCTAAAGATTAATCCTAATGGTTAATCAAGTAGGGTGTTACATTAGTACTCATAAGCAAGGTCGATCTCAGCATTAAATACAATGTGCTCCACATACTATAACTATCTGGATTCAAATTGTAGAAAATATTTGAGTACCTCCAAAAATTCAATTTCTTTACCAAAAAAAAAAAAAAAAAAAAAAAAACATTGACAAATGGACCCATTCCGACAATAGTTGAGCATTTCCATGGTGGGTATCTATAGCCCTATTTTCTTGTACTGAATACATTATTTTAGCATCCCTCTAGTCCTTTTAGAAGTATCTTATAATGTATTCAAATTTAAATAATTATACAAGAATTGATATATGTGATGCCTCCAAATTTCTGCTTGGGATCGAACGGACATCCAAAGTATCAAGATATGCAACACAATATTACTTGCCCCCCATTCGTGACATATAAAATACAAGGTTACTAACATATATATAATATTCGTAGTGGATAATTTTTTCTTTTGACTAATACCATGCACCAAACTAATAATATCTCAAATAATTAAAATATAATCCATGCATAATTAAACCAAAATTTTGTAAGAAAGATCTTCATATCCCAAGTTTAAAAAAATACTTAAAAAATCCATATAAAAAATGCTAATAATCACCACCAAACTGTTTAGTAAAAAGATCTAAACCTTTAACTAAAAATGATTCCTTGAATCACAAGTTTTGACCTTATTCAAAACATCTCCAAGAATGCCAAAAATTTCAAATCTTGCTTCTAACATATTCATAACATCATCCTACGATCAACCATACTTTAAATCATCAAACAAAAGTCACCAAAAATTACAAAACAACACTTGGAGTTTTCGTTTCTACACTTAGTCCAAAAATAGAAATAGAAACTTTGTTTTAACTAGATTTGATCAATCATTTGATCCATGGATTAGAAAGATGATATATTCCAACCAAAATATCACACGATTTAAAAATGTGTCCTAGAGAATATCCATGTGATATAAAAATGTGTCCTAGAGAATATCCAACCATCAAACTTAAAATCACATGGCTAAAAATCAACAAAACATGGATCTAACCCAAAATATCAAATCTTAGGCCCAACCGAAATCCTCTTGCATAGAAAAATCATATATTTGAAACTAATATTAAATATCTTCAAACTAATAGCATAACATGCATATAAGCGTTTGGAGTAAGATTAAACCATGAAATATTCAAACTTTCTCAAAATAGAAACTGTTTTTCCACTTTCAGTTTTCAAGTTTCTAGATCTAAGGAAATCTATCATCAAAAGCTTTATTTGTGCAACAAAACCTCAATTAGCATTCTTAAACACATGCAAAAAACACCACATAACATTTTTGAACCAAGATATGTCCATTAGCTTGGTAAAAAATTCTAAAACATAATATATTCTCTAGTTTAACGCCCAGAATGACATTTCCATGATTAAAAATACTTTTGACCAATCAAATGACTATGAAAATGAAGCAAATAAGATATCCATGGAAACTAAACTCAAAAAAGAACAACATTTATGAAGGATTCATCTCAAGAAAATACTTATAAAGGGTCGAAAAGTGGCATGTAAAATGACTCAAAATCTGCCTAAGAGAGCTCTTTCTGGTTTCTCTTTCAGAATGGGGTAGAGAAGTGATGAAATGAAGTGAATTGTGTTTTGTATGACTCTAGACTTCTTAGGGGGAAGGTATAGGCTTGAATGACCCTTGATTGGAGATGCCTATGTCACATAAAGTGAAAAATAGTGAGAGACAATGACTGCTGCTGTAGCTATGAGGTATGAAGTGTGATGAGGTGTACTTCCCTCTGACATCAAGGCACTCTTGGGTGCAGCGAAGGGCAGTAGCTGGCCTACCACGTAGGGGAGAAAAATTCTTTAAGAAGCTTTGTCAATGTGGTCAAATTCGTAGGTCTTAACTAAGTAGGCTTCAATTTGAGATTTAAAGAGGGTCTGGTTAGGGTTGGGGATGCGATCAAGTCCAAATCCAATTTTTCTTGACCCAATCAAATTTCAAAAGTTTAAAAGGTTGAATAATAATGTCATAACAAGAATTTTATGAATTAATAGTATGTGGAAGTGATTTAATCAAATGATTAAACAAAATGCTAGAAATTAGATCAAAAGGGATTGGAGGCCAACTTTAGGGTTTTGGTTTCAACAAAGCTTTTGGGGTTTCAATTGGATTCTAATCATTTAGGGTTTAAATAGGGTTAAAAACCTCTTTGGTCTGACACAAATTAGTTGATCAGATGAAAAAATCAGGTTTTGCTTAGGTGGGATGATCTTACACCCTAATTTCTTTCACAAATTCATCTAATAGTTCCTCATGTTGCCAAGTGTCTAATACTATTCACCAAGTGTGGCTAAGATCTTAATAAGTATCCAAATAAAACTTCTCTAATCTAATTTGGATATTTCACACTATAATTTTGAAAACACTGTACTACGTACTACTATTGAGATTACTATTCATTTCGGGAAAGTGAAAAATAAACTTTATAATGAAAAATTCTAAATATTCATATAAATCAATATTGCAAATCGTTTATCGAAATTGCACTTTGAAGTACCTCAAAAAAGGCAAAATGCATTTTTGAACAATAGTATCATCTGAAAACTGAAACCCCATAGTGAGAGATAATACTGACTATGCTAAGAGACTAAAATCTATGCGATTAGTCTATTATTGAAAACTTACGAGATTTTCACGAGATTTCTAAAGCCTATAAAAATTCCACTATTAAATTTTTAGTGGGTTGTTACAATGCATACCACACTTCTATTTCATATTTAACGTGTTGTATTGACACTACAATAAAAAAGGTCTTTTGGGATGATTTGTTTTCTAAAGAAATCAAGATCCTCCCAAAAAATGAATTTTATGGATGATGAGAATTAGGATGATGAGTAGCATTAGTCTTAATTAAAATGTTAGCTTTAGAGTATTAGCAATGGTTTAGGCAAAGATTTAATTATTTTTCTAGTTAATGTAACACTTTTTGCACTTTTTAGTTAATGTATCACTTGCTAGAATTGTTTTTTTCTTCTATTCTTTTTTCTTTCTTACTTGAGGACCGGATATTTAATACAATGCATAACGTGCATGCAAGTCAAGTGTGATTGTGTCCATATGAATATGAGTGTATTTGTAAGCATGCGGTGTTCGCTTGGAGGGTTCCTTGTCCTCTTACCTTCCAAAATTTTTTGCAATTGATATTCCATGTCCAACCAATAAATACAATCAAAGTTTATGGGATTGATTCTTGGGGAAAGTACACTTGGTACTTCTAAACTAATTGGAAAAACATGAAATGTGATATCTTTTTTTTTTTTTTTTAAAAAAAAATGAACATATGTATTCATTTATAAAGTTGTATTACTCATTACATGACCTTTCCTTTACTATAATGTTTCTGATATACACTGGTGCCTCTTCTATCCAAACTAATTTAGACTATAAAGATAAAACTTCCTTTGCTAATACATGTGCTGCCTCATTTGATTTTTTGTACACAAACTTTATATTCCATCCATTTCTTGCATTCAACAGCTTCTTTGCATCTTCTGTAACACTTCCATAGAAAGTGAAGTCTTCTTTCACATCATTTATTGCATTAACTACAACTTGAGTATCTCCTTCAAAAATTACATTGTTGAAGTTAAGATCCCTACAGACTTCCATAACTTTCCACAAGGCATAACTCTCAGCCACAGCAGGATGGACCACATTACTTATTTTCCCCCCATAGCAACTAGAACTTCATCTTCCTCATCTCTGATAACAATCCCTAACTCCACCTTCCTCCCTTCTTGATCCAGAGCTGCATCCCAATTGGCCTTTACAAAGTTCTCCCTTGGCTTCTTCCACTTCATATTCCTCCTTTCTTCATTGTTGCCTGGACTCTTACTTAAATTCTGTTGAGCCATTTGGAACGCTTTTAGGCCATCCCTTGCTAATTTGACCACTTGGCTTGGACTTTTAAACTTTCCTTCAAAAATGATTTCATTTCGTCTTAGCCATAGACTTCTCATTACCATAGCTATCTCTTATATTTCTAGCTTGCTCAGCTTCTTCATAAATCTCCCCCACAAAGCTAATAGGTCAGTTTCATCAGTTTTCCACTTTTGGACCACATTCATAGACTCTGACCAAACATCACTAGCTATAGGACAATGCCATAAAACATGCATGTTTCTTTTCTCTTCCCTTTTGCATATTGCACAGTTAGAATTTTTTGCAATTTTTCTAAGAAACAAATTCCTTCTTGAGGCTAGCAATTCCTTACTTGCTCTCCACATGAACAATTTTACTTTCCCTAGGATATTCAACTCCCACATACCCCTCCATCTGTTATCAACTTCTCTTCCCCCTGAACATTCACCTTTTGCCTCCTCTTTTTTGTCTAGTTCCGAATGGTATGCACTTTTAACTGAATAAATGCCCTTTTTTTAAGGACCCCACACCAATTTACTGAATAAATTCCGTTCTACTAATTGGAATACTACAAATCTGGTTTGATTCTTCATTGTCGAAAATTCTTCTAATCAGTTGCTCATTCCATTGCCCACTACACTGCATTAGTTTTCAGACTTTTGCTTCCTTGTCCAAAATCGATATTGGAGATTGTACGCTAAAAGATGATGGAGTAGATAGCCATTTTTGTCCCCATATCATGATACTTCTTCCAGTCCCAACCCTCCATCTCAGTCCTTTTCTTAAAAGGTTCACTGCATTCCACACACTCCTCCATATGAAAGATGGTCTATGTCCCAATTTTGCCTCCAACAAAGAGGTTAATCTGAAGTATTTCTCTTTAAAAATCTTAGCTACCATACTCCATGAGTTCTAAATAAGGCATTAAGAGTATTAAAAAGTAAGTTTCCCTTCAGAGCGAAATACCTCCGAACGAAAAGCCAAACCCTAGCTTCCCTTTTCTGAGCGTTCTACGGGGGTGGGAGCTTCGGCTCTCCCCCCCCCCCCCCCCCCCCCTCTCTTCCCTTCCCCCTCCTTCTCCTTCTTTTGTCTGGTTTTCCGTTTTGCGCTTTCATTTTGTTTTTGTGTTTTTTAGGCAAATAAATGGGAGTTTTTCGACAGGGTCGCTTCCAGCCGCCGTTCGCCAACAAGCGCCCCACCATGACGTTGGCCAGCCGCCGATCTTCAAGACCTCTGAATGCGGAGCCAAACGGAGGGGCGTGTAGCCCGCACGCGCGGGACAGAGTCTCGGCCTGCTACAACGCGTGACTGTCATGCGCCACCGTGGAGTAAGGGTGTAAACCGATGCGTCGGCGTCGGTTTCGGCGTCAAACCGAAACCCCACCGACGTGGAAAAACGACACAAATCTCGACCGAAACCGGCCGGAGAATGGGGAGGAAACCGTCGTCCTCGGTCTCAGCGTAACTCCGGTCGGTTCGTCGGTGTCATCGGTTGCTGAGGGAGAGAGAGCGAGAGAGGGCGATGAAGCCGCGGTGACTGAGATTTTTGAGAGAGAGAGAGAGATAGAGAGAAAGCGAGAGAGAGAGAGAGAGAGAGAGAGAGATAGAGAGAAAGCGAGAGAGAGAGAGGAGGGGGGCGATGGAGCTGGCCTTGCGTGTGCCTTGAGAGAGAGAGAAAGCGAGAGAGAGAGGAGGGGGGCGGCGGCGGCAAAATGTCTGATGTGTTAAAGAAGGAAACGGGAAAGAAGAGAAAGGGGACGGGCGCTGTGTTAACCCTAGGGTTAAACGGCGCCGTTCCTTTTATTATTTTTTTTCAAATACTGAGTCCTAAAACGATGCCGTTTCACTTAAGTTTAAGTTAAACGGCGCCGTTCCATTAAGTGATGTTTTTAATGCACAGGCTTTAAACGGCGCCGTTCCACTTAAATGAGTGAAACGGCGCCGTTTAGATAAGTATATTTTTTTAAAAAATATAAATATAAATAGCCCTACCGTGGAGCCTCCTGCCGACTTAAAACCTAACTTTTTTGGGTCCCAAGACTCCAGGTGTCCTTCGACTGACCGTCGGATCTCCTCTAAGAGTGGTTTGCTCCACACGCACCACTGCTTTGTGTTTTTTGTCCGGTTTTTTTTCGTCTATTTTCTGCTTTCTTTTGTTTTTCTTCTATTTTTGGTTTTTGGTTGTCTCTGGTTTCCTTGCTTAATACCAAGCGGAGTGTTGAGTTTTTTGGTTGGACACAACCTGTGGCTAGTGCGTATGGAGTATGGCAGACGATGCTACGGCTGGCGGACGTACGGCCGACCTCTGGTGGAGGTTTTGTGGTCCGTACGCGAGCTGGGTGCTCGTGCTGTTTCTTGGGCTCCTGATGCCGACGCCTGGGGTGGTGCGCCGTCGGGCTCTTGCTGGCGCTTGGTTTGCTGTTTGTTTTGTTGTGTAGTGTAGTTCTTTGTCGTTTTAGTTGTGTTAGTTTTTGTCTTTTGGACTCTGTCCAAAAGGATTATGCCTTCTCCACCTCCTTAGGTGGTTGGAGGGGCTAGTCATTCTGTTTTTTACAGAGTGCTTTCTCTCGAATGAGAGGTTTAGAAGTTTAGACAATATCCGTCACTTTGTGTGCGGGGAAGCTCTTGAGCATTTGCGTTAGTTGACTTATAGTCTGGTTCTCTTGTACTGATAAGTCGTAGTTGTAACTTCGTTTATGAATGAATGCTTGAAGCATATTTCCATAAAAGAAAAAAAAAAGAGTTCTAAATAAATCTCCATCCCTGTTTGACCAACTAAGCCATGTTAAAACATTCTAAGTCCCTGAACCCAAGACCACCTCTCCCTTTTGGCTTCCCCGTCTTCTCCCAACTGCACCACTGCACACTGCTACCTTTTTGTTAGTTAACCTAGTAGAATTTTGTAAGCATTGAATTGAGCTCTTTACACAGGTTTTTAGGGATTTTAAACACATCGATCGTGTAAGTTGGGACTTCTTGTAAAACAACCTTAATCAAAACTTCTTTTCCTGTAGCTGACAGAAATGTGTTTTTCTAGTTACTAACCTTTTTCTAAACTCTTTATTTAATACATCTAAAGGTATTATACTTAGAGTTTCCAACTACAGATGGTAACCCCACATACTTTTCATAGTTGGCTCTCATAGCTGCTCCCCCTAACTCCTTAATCCTCTCTCTGTCCTCATCCCTCAAGTTCGAGCTAAAATACACTACAGTTTTATTCTTGTTTAAAAATTGCTCAGAAGCTCTTTCAGACTTTAGTAGCAATCCTTATAATTTAACCCATTCCTTCACCCTGGCTCTTCCAAACAACATACAATCATCACCAAACAACAGGTGGTTTACATGAGTTCCACCCCTTGCAATAGTCACACCCCTTGTATCACCCTTAGAATCTAAATGATTGAGCAAGGAATTACATCCTTCAGCACACATAATGAATAAATAGGGATACAAAGGGTCTCCCTGTCTCAAATCTGTCGAGGGATATATCCTTGTTCCTAGTCTGCTATTTATTAATACAGAATAGCTCACTGTTGAGACACACTTCATTATCAACTCAATCCACTTCTTGCAAAAACCTAACTTTTCCATAACTGCCTCCAAGTAAGGCCATTGAATTCTATCATAAGCTTTTGACTTATCAAGCTTGATAGCCATATTCCCCATTTTACCTTTATTGCCTTCATTGTGTATAACATCTCATAAGCTACCATGATATTGTTAGTGATCAACCTCCTTGGTATAAAGGCACTTTGGTTAGGAGATATGACTTCATTTAGCACTTTTTTCAATTTATTGGCTAGAACTTTTGACATTATCTTATAAGCCACGTTGCATAAATTGATTGGCCTAAATTCACTTGCCAACCTCGATTCCTTTACTTTATGAATAAGTGCAATATAAGTATAATTTCCAATAGAGTTCAGGGAATTACCATTAAGCCATGACAACACAGCATTGCATACTTCATCACCAATTATATGCTAGTATTTTTGATAAAGCAAGCCCCAAATCCATCTGGTCAAGGTGATTTCAAAGGAGTCATCTGACTTATTGCATCCTCTATCTCCTGCTCAGGTGAAGATTGTGATGCCCCAAAATTTTGCCTGGGATCGGATGGACATTTGAAGTATTGAGATATGTAACACAAAGTTACCTACTCCCGTTTATGATATATAAGATGTAATGTTCTCAACATGCATATAGCATTATGCAATATTCGTAATGAATAATTTTTTTATTCTTTAGCAATACCATGCACCAAACTAAAAATATCCCAAATAATTAAAATATACTTCATACATAAAGACATACTAAACAACCATGATCACAACACTAGTCCAAAATGGTTGTGATAAAAAAAGTGCTGGAGATTGAACTCCATAAGTACAAGTAGCAGTACGAGGCAACTTATCAAGAAAGCAAATGTAGATATAAACTCAACTGACGCCCAATAAATTCTTTGAACTCCATAAATACAATGAAAAACCAACCTTGATTTTTAATTGGGCATGTCCTCTGCAATTGATTGGAGGTCTAAAAATCAAGGGATATCAATGAAAAAATAGATATGACAAAGTTATTGCTTGGTATATTACTCCTTGCTGTCACACAACCTCCACTGACATGTGATCACGACACTCAAGGTGTCACGACTGGAGTAGAATTTTTCTTTTTACCACGCTTTCATCTCATATTCACCACATTGAATTGACACTACAACAAAAATGTCTTTTGGGACGATTTTTTTTTAAAGAAATCAAGATCCTCCCAAACAATGAGTTTTATGGACGAAATTCAAATTTCATACCTAAAAACTGACTATAGTTGTTTATCGTTTGAACAATAAAGATTACATTCGAATGGGTTATTTAGGGTTAGAAAATGTCATCCCTAATAAATTTTTCATTCAAACAATTACTAAAGCGTTAGATTATGAAAGAAAAAAAACATTCGAACATAAAATAGTTACGGTCGAACTAAAAATTGGTGGGACAAATTACTAATTTAAGTTGGAAATTGATATATCCTTAGACAGATTTATATAACTATTCGAATGTAGAGTAAGATTTTTATGGAATTGAAAATAGAAAAATTATAGTTCGAATGCTTTATATTTCATTCGACCAACTCTTTCTTAGACAGAAATTGTCCCAAATAATATAAACGTTCAAACATGGGTAGTAACCGTTCGAGCATACACTTAGAACGAGTTCGAAGAGAAAATATGGCAGGATCAATAATTAATTATTTGGCAGGAGTGGAAAATCCATTCGAAAGCTTATACAGTATGTTTGAACATATCATAATTTTTATGTATTTTGATGTAAAAAAAATACTTTAATCAATTATGAATAAATATTTAATTTATATTAAAAGATAGTAGTTAAAAAATATATAAAATGAGGATCAATAAATAATTTAGAAAAGGAAAAGATGAACGTTAAAAAGCTCCATTATAGTTTAAAATAAAGATAAATAAATGTGATAGAAGCAATACTTAATGATATTTAAAAAAATATTTATAATTAAATTAATTTTACAAAACATTCCGTATCCATATAAAAAAATATAAAAGAGTAAATAAAAGATATACATCATGTCTTTTATGGGTAGCAATCAAGGTTGTGGGCCACCGGTGATGGGTGTACGTGCTGGTGCATGCTGCTAATATGGGTAAAGTGAAGCTGTACATAGACCCTAGTCATTGGTCAATAAAGGCTGGCTCACTATACTTCCTTCAAAATTTACATGTAAAAAGACCAAAGACCCAATAAAGTCTGTCTTTCACACTAGGGATTAAATTGACTGGAATCCCATATTCAATCTGTCTAAACATGGATTGTTTTGAGTTTTTAGTTGATTCGTTTCTCTCAAACATAAGGCTACTTATATGTTTGGATGTTGAGATGAGTTGAGTTGAGTTGTGAATAGTAATATTTTGTGGATTCCATTGAAATTGGTTCAACTTTTTTAGGTTAATAATTTTGAACTTTATTCTGCTAACCCAAGTAATGTTCTATGGGAAACGTCTCCTCTCTAGAGCATTTTTCAAAAGCCTCGGAGGTGGTGTTTTTTACAGTCCCGTGGTTCTCATGGCTAGCGGAGAACGTGGTGGAGCAGAAGGATTAATGGCTCAATGGAGAAAGCTCAAACTATCTGAGGAGGAAGAAGAAGTAGTGGAGATAATGCAAACTGGAAAAAAAGAGATTGATCGCAAGGGAGAAAAGAGTTTGATAGGAAGGGTCTATTTAGACTGTCCCATTAGCAAAACTTTGATCAGCAATACCATGGCAAAAATATGGCGAATTAGCAGAAGGGCAGTCTTTGAAATTGTGGAACGTAACACATTCGTAATCTCATTTGAAACTCATGCAGACATGTATAGAGTTCTTGAAGGGAAATCGTGGTCTTTTGATTCATCTTTGCTTGTCCTGATCCCATACGAGGGGAAGTTATGCCTCAGGGATATGGTTTTCGACAAAGAAACCTTTTGGTTACAAATCCATAACATGCCTCTAGGTTGCATGTCTATGGAATGGGGAAAGCAAATTGGAAGTTCAATGGGAAGGGTATTAGAGGTCGACGTAGAAGAAGATGGTACTGGATGGGGAAGGTGTCTAAGGGTAAAACTAGAGCTAGCACTAATGAAGGCTATCCCGAGGGGTCGCTTTATCAATGTAGAGCAAACAAAGCACTGGGTAAACTTTGGTTATGAAAACCTACCCAGAATCTGCCTCAAGTGCGGATGGATTGTTCATGGAGAGATGGACTGCCTGGCTAAGCATGCAGATCAAGCAGTGGAGGGAGGGTCGACGCCTCAGTTTGGGTCTTGGCTAAGGGCAGAGAGCTTCTCAAAGCGCAACTTATTTTCTTACCGAAACAACAAAGGAAGAGAGGATTTGTACATGAGAGATACTAGTGGTCAGGCAGAGGTGGAGGGTGGCGAAGGAAATGAGGAAGGAGATCGGCAAGCCAATGGAAGAAACATGCACTCTTCATCAACCTTCTCCAACACACAGGGACCAGTGACGGTCGAAGCTGAAAGAAGAACAGTGGTAAAGGAACTAGTACGAACCTCAGCAGTGTCAAGGGAAGGTATGGCAACCTGGGTCGATGTGCAACAACCCAGTATGGGAGATACAGTGAAAGCAGGCCAGCAGCGGGAAAGAAAAGGGCGGGAAGACAAGTTGTTAGAGGAACAGGAGAGCAGGCCGGGTCTCTATGCTGGGCCTGAAGGGGACCCAATCCTCTCAGCCCCAAAGCCCATAAGCCAGAGGCTTTCAACCTCAACGGCTAGCTCTCTTGCCAATGGGATAGACAGAGTTGCTTGTACTGTACAGGAGTCACAGAGTCAAAGAACTGATCGAAGATGGAAGAGGCTAGCAAGAAATCTGAAGCAACCATCCTCCTCAACTATGGTTACTCGATCCCAAGGGGAAAAACGCCTAGCTATGGTAAGTTTAGCAAACTTTAGCCCCCTGAAAAAACATAAGTCAGTTGCTATCAATGGCATACTTGGAGAAGAAGCCCTCTCAGTGGATATGGTGGAGGCTGCAAGGCAGCCCCACCAGGGGTTATGAGAATCCTAAGCTGGAACTGTAGGGGGCTTGGGAACCCCCAAACAGTTTAATACCTTGGTATGTTGATCAAGGAAAAGAAGCCCGAGCTGGTCTTTCTAATGGAGACCAAGCTATCATATACAAAAGCTTGTAGGATCTCTAAGAGGTTCAGGTTTCAAGGCTGTGTAGTTGTAGATGCAGTGGGAAGGGGGGGGGGGGGGGCTTATGCTCATGTGGAAGGAAGAGAGTGTGGTAGAGCTCATCAACTACTCTCAGTATCACATTAATGTGCAAATGAGTGATGAATCAGGCAGTAATAGGTGGTTGCTATCTTGTTTTTATGGCCATCCTGTTACAAGTTTAAGAAGTAAGACTTGGAGCTTATTATCATCTTTTAAGCCTGAGGTTGGTGGGTGGGGAGTCATAGGTGATTTCAATGAAGTTCTGTACAGTGATGAGAAGGAAGGAGGAAATCCTAGGAGTGAGTATTTGATGAGACAATTCAGGGAGGTGATGGAGGAAGGCAGTTTATGTGATCTGGGGTGGGTTGGAAATAAATTTACTTGGAGCAATTGCCATGAAGATGAATCTTTCACTAAAGAGAGATTGGATAGAGCTATAGCTAATGTTGATTGGAACTCTCTATACCCGGTGCATATAGTTGAGACTCTCCCAGCCATCTGTTCTGATCACAGCCCAATATTGTTAGATTTCAGTATTGAGAGGTGCTCATTTTGAAGATGGCATCATTTCTTCAAGTATGAGGCCAGCTGGAACAATGAGGAGGGTTGCAGTGAGGTTGTAGCAGAAGCATGGAGTAAACGTATGGGAGAGAGGAGCAGGATGGAAGGTTTGTTGTGGAAGCTAGAAACCACCCAAAGGAAACTCAGTTAGTGGAGTAGGAATTTGAATAGAGAAAGGCTAGAGGCAATAAAAGAAAAGACTCACCAACTAGAATCCTTACAAAGGAATGCAGGGTCTGAGAACTCAAGAGAACAGAAAAAGCTTCAAGTGGACCTTAATCACCTTTTAAACCAAGAAGACATAAAGTGGAAACAAAGGGCAAAAAGACACTGGTTGGTAGAAGGAGACAGAAACACCAAATTCTATCATGCCTATGTGAACCAAAGAAAAAAGAAAAATGCCATCAGGAGAGTGAAGGATTTGAATGGGAATGAATTAGTAGAGAAAGATGCTATAGCAAAAGGTTTCAAGGCCCATTTCAATTCAATTTATCAGTCTACTCAACCTGACTCTACATGCATCAATAAGTGTCTGCAGGGAATAGAACTTAAGGTTTCTAATGAAATGAGAACTAAGCTGGAAAGGAATTTCACTGCTAAGGAAGTAGAAGTGGCTCTAAAGCAAATGTCTCCTTTCAAGTCACCTGGACCCGATGGATATAGTGCAGGTTTCTATCAAGAACATTGGAAGACTGTGGGGCAGGAAGTGTCCAGTGCAGTAATGGAGTTCCTGAACTCAGGGGTAATGCCATGGAGTTTGAACCATACCCATCTTGTCCTTATTCCTAAGGTAAACCAGCCTATTTCAGTCCAAGACTTCAGACCTATATCTCTTTGTAATGTTGCTTACAAGCTAGTCTCCAAAGTCTTAGCAAACAGAATGATAGGTGTCTTGGAGAAGGTTATATCATGGAACCAAAGTGCCTTTCTCCCCAATAGGCTCATCACAGACAATATACTGGTGGCATTCGAGCTGTTACATACTATGCATTCAAAAAAGGAAGGAAGGGAGGGTTCTATGGCAATTAAGTTAGACATGTCAAAAGCCTATGATAGGGTGGAGTGGAATTTTTTAGAGACTATCCTGATTAAGTTGGGTTTCGGCTTGAAGTGGACTAATCTTCTGATGAACTGTGTTAGAACAGTCACTTACTCCACTATTTTGAATGGCATCCCAGGAGAGGTAATCACACCCACAAGAGGCTTGAGACAAGGTGACCCTTTGTCACCTTATCTATTTCTCTTATGTGCTGAAGCTCTCAGTTCTCTTTTGAGTGGTGCTGAACAGAGAGGCATCATCAAGGGGGTTGCAGTATCAAGGAATGGCACCAGAATAAACCACCTGCTTTTTGCTGATGACTGTGCTATTTTTTGCAGAGCTAAGCTGGTTGAATGGTACCAGATCAAGGGCCTTCTGTCAGTATATGAGGAAGCATCAGGTCAAACACTAAATAAAGAGAAGACAAGTTTGTTTTTTAGCTCCAATACAAGGGTGGAAACAAAGAATTTTATATTGCAGCAGGTAAATGGCTCAAGGTGTAACAATTATAACAGGTATCTCGGGCTTCCAACAATTGTGGGCAGATCGAAATATAACACCTTCAAAAGTCTTAAGGAAAAGGTGTGGAGGAGGGTCAATAGCTGGAAGCATCGGTTTCTTTCCTCTGCTGGGAAGGAAATTCTTATTAAAAGTGTGTTGCAAGCCATCCCAACCTATGCCATGAGTGTGTTCAAGATGCCTGGAAAGCTACTAAAATAAATTGAAGCTATCATAGCCAAATTCTGGTGGAGTAAAAAACAGGCAGAAAAGGGTATCCATTGGAAATCATGGAGCAGCATGGGAACAGGTAAAAACCAAGGTGGGTTGGGTTTCAGGGACTTCAATAGTTTCAACAGGGCCCTCTTAGCAAAGCAACTGTGGAGAATGATTAAAGAGCCACAGTCCTTAGTCTCAAGAGTTTTCAAAGAGAAGTACTTCCTGAATTGTGATGTGATGGAGGCTGAGTTGAAGGGTTCTCCATCGTATATATGGAGAAGCATTTGGTCTAGTAGGAACCTGGTGAAAGAAGGATTAGTATGGAGGGTTGGCAATGGAAGAGACATATCAATATGGAAGGAAAAGTGGCTGCCTCGACCAGTAACATATCAAGTACAGACCCCCTCCAATACTTTGGATTCAAACTGCAAGGTGAGTGCTTTAATCAATGTGAGTACTAAGTCATGGAAGGAGGATTTAGTCAAGGCCATCTTCAGTAAAGAGGAAGCAAACTTGATTTTTTCAATCCCTATTAGCAAGAGGGGGGCCAGTGACAAAAGGATATGGGCAGGGTCTGCTAAAGGAACTTTCATAGTCAAAAGTGCTTACTACATGGATACTAGCCTTTCAAAAAGAAGTAGGGGAGAGTCCTCTTCAGGAGGGGATTGTGCAGGGATGTGGAAGGATCTATGGAAGTTAGAAGCCCCGGGGAAAATCAGAATGTTTGTATGGAGGAGCCTATCCAACATACTTCCAACCAAAGATATGCTGTGCAGGAAGAGCATTGTGGAGTGTAACCTCTGTCCTATCTGTACCAGAGAGCCTGAAACTGTAATACATACCCTGTGGACCTGTCCAGCAGCTCGAGATGTGTGGGGAGTTGACAGTAGCAAGCTCAAGAAGTGGAACAGCTCCTTCTGTGATTTCCAGTAGCTATGGAAAGAAATGTCAACAAGACTCGACAGAGAGGATCTACAGATGGCTGCAGTGCTGTGTCACCTTCTATGGAGCAAGAGAAATGCTTTTATCTTCAAAGACCAGTTCATGAGTCTTGAAACCATTACAGCAATGGCTCAGGCTGAAGTTTCAGTGCTAAGGGAGGTCAGCTGCAGTGGTTAGTAGGCAGTGGCAGTCACCTGTGTGGCCTGCTGTAAAGGTGAATTTTGATGCTGCATATGATATAAGTCTTTGAATAGAGTTGGAATAGGCATAGTAGTGAGAGATAGTGAAGGAAAGTTAAAAGCTTGCCTAACTACATTAAAGGGCCAGGTTTTCTCGGCTGCCCAAGCAGAAAAAGCAGCACTGCAGAGGGCTTTGGAGATGTGTATGGACATGGACTTGAACCATGTTGTCTTCGAAGGAGATGCAAAGGCAATCATAGTGGCTGTCAATTCAAGAAATGAGGATTTTTCGTGGGGTGGCCAAGATACAGATGATTTGCAGCATGTGATGACGCTTCATCTGGGTTGGAAGCTATCTTTTGCTTTCAGGTCTGCTAATGGTGCTGCTCATAATGCAGCAAGGTTAGCTATGAGGGAGTCCAACGAGAGGGTGTGGATCGAGAGTGGACCCTTGGCGGTTATGAACTCTGTCTTGAGTGATGTATCTATTATTGTTGCAAGTTGATCAATGAAAGCAGTCTTTCTATCAAAAAAAAAAAAAAACTTTTTTAGGTTAATATGCATTTAAGGTTGTAATATATGAGCTAGGTTGAGATAAGTTTAACTTCTTTTATAGAAAGTGAGTAATGTACATGTGTATAAGTTTTAAGTTATTTAAACTGAATATTTTTCAACTTAAAGGGTTTATTTATCCTTAAAGATTATTTGGGATATTGATATAGGCTCGCTTCAACTGGGAAAATAGGTCTACTATGGATTTTCTTTTCTTCTTCTTTTTTTCTCTCTCTTTTTTTCCCCTTTTTAAAAAAACTAACATCTATCCTAGTAGTGAAGTTTGCAATAGCTATTAGTTCAGTTATTGTTGTCTCCTACCATTGATTTAATTGCCGAGTGCTTTTTGTCATGGAGTTGTTTATACTGTTAACAATTATGTTGTATTGTCTTGGTGTTGTCAGGTGACGTAGTGATCCATATATTTCTTTCTCAACAAAGAGCTTTCTACAAGGTGAAAGTGTTCTACGGTAATGCAACATCCATTGAGCTGCCTTTTGAAAACCAACCACCATTTCACAGTTGAAACGTTTCTAATTTTACTAAATTATTAAAGGGTCCATGTAGTTGCTGCAAAATCTAGCTCTTTGTAAAGACCTCTTCATATTCTAAAAGTCAGCAGTATTTATATTTTGTCCAACTTCGATTCTTGTCCAATATGTCTTTGTAGTTGTATTGCGATCCATTAGAAAGAAGGAAAAAAAAAATTCAGTGAAATTGAAGTGTCTTCATCTTGCTTGATAAATAGAAAAGTAATACTAGATGCAATCCTAGGGTGTGAAGTCCCGTGCAGTCAATTTGAAAAAAAAAGTAGGGTCCACTGTAAACTACAAATGAATTTGCAATTGCACCCAAATCATTCATTTTGACAATTGCCATCTCAAACTATAAAAAACGTGTAGTCTACTACCCCTCCATGCAAGACTCTAATATGACCTAAAAATACAAAGAGACTGCCATCCACAAGACTTAGAAGTTGTTGGTTAGAAAGAGCAATGAAGTCCTCATCACAAAGAACTCCCCACGGCTTTTTTCATTTGTGAAACTATTCACATGAATTTCTTTATTATAAAATCATTGAAACTATTAGTAGAGGAAACTATTGAAGAGGGTCTGGATTCCTTTGCCTTTTTTTTTTTGTCAGGTTTTATAGTTTATTATAGCAGAGGAACCATCAATAGTGCTGAACTTAGTCTAGGTTTTTCAATGTGAAGTTTGCATCTGACTCACATATTTCGGTTGATTGATTGAAGAGTTCTGGTACGTTGTGCATTATATGGAATGAGAGATGTGTTAAGGATATCTGTAGCTTGAAACTTTGCTTGAATGTATAGTTTGGTTGCGTCATGTTTTGTTTTACTATGTTTGCAAAATGATCAAAATAGTTCCTCCGTTAGTAAACCATTAGAAATTTCAAATAAGAAACAATTAGGCGTCACTTGACAAGCAACCTATATAAAAATGTAAAAATATTAGAAAATTAAAAAATAATATATTTAATTTAAGGCATGTCAACAAAAATTAAAATTACATACAAGGTTCGAAAAATTTAAAATAAAAAAATGACTCAAAAAGATATAAAAACACTAGGAAAATAAGAAATCTTATTGTTAAGGATGTGTCCCACTTCCACTCCGCAACCGTGCACCTGTACAACGTCAAGAAGATCCAGCGTGATTGGCCTGAAAACACTTCAAGGCCAAAGTCGGTGAAATGCTATCAAAATGATTCAGAATTCAAAAGAGAGTTCGATGCCTTGCTATCAAGGGTTACCTGATATATATAGACTCATGCACAGTACTTATCTTATTTAGAATTTATCGGTGCGGATCATCACTCAATACTTTGAATGATCATGCAACTATATGAGGTCTTTATCTTCACGCGAAAGATGGCATGGTGCTTGCATGATTTCAATTTACTCTGGACTCCTTTATCCCTTCAACCAGCCTAGGGCCTTTATGGGCTTTTCCCTGTTTGGGCTTTTCAGTTTTAAATTGTCCCTCCAGCTACCTACCTAATTCTCTTCACGCTCTGGCGTAGGGAATTTATATTGATTAATCTGGCCGCCTTGTGAATGTTGTGAACCTCATCATGGGCCTCCTCTTTGCTTCCAAAGCTTACATCTTCAGATGGTTTATCATGGGCCTGGGTGTGTGGAAAGCAAATAACTATGGGTACAAGCTCGGCCCATCCACGACCCTTAGGCGCCTGTTTATTATTTTCCCACATCGTTTTAATTTTTCAAACATCTAGGAGCCCTCATGATTTCCCTCACTTGTGGCAAAAAGGGAGGGGAGCTTTCATGCAACGATTACTTTTTCACTTCAGTGTCAGGCCATGATGTCTACGTCTGTTGGCGTTCCGTATTTTCTCTTCTTTAAATACCCTTTTTTTTGCCTCTTTTTATTTTTCCTTTGCTATCTTTCATTTCTATCTGCTTCCTTTCTTGCCTCCACTTCTTGCCTACTTTGTCTTCCTTCTTTTCTTTGCTTCCTTTCTCTCCTCCAGTTTTGATGTTTGACCAAAGCGAACGCTCTGTACATCCCTTCAAAGTCCCTTAAAGCACAAGCTTTGATGGATATAGGTGGCACTCAGGCCTCTGAGAAAAGCATTTTTCCAAGATTCAGGAGGAATATTGTATTCCTGAAACTACTGTGATGGAAGTTCCCTCATCTGGATGCTGTGATGATGAGGGCTTTACTAGTAAGGTAGCCATAATCGTATCCCTTCTGTCTCATGGGTTGAGGCTCCCTTTTTGTCGCCATCTCCATGATATCCTGCACCTTCTTAATTCTCCACGATATCTTGAACCTTCCTAATCTGGCACCGGTTCAACTACACCCCTTTGCTTTGAGGGTGTATCTCTGTGCTTGCATCGTCTTCCGCATGGTCCTGGAGCCCCTTGGTGACCCCTATCTCGACTTGACATCCCGGGAATTTTTGGCCTTTTACAATGTGAGGGATGCCACCAAGGGAAACATCGTTAGCTTTCGCAAGAAAGATAACTGACAGACGTTGGCCCGATTCGAGACTCGTTATTCCAACGCCAAGACCTAGACATCCAAATTCTTTTTTATTACAGATCAAGGCTGGGAGTTTCCTGCCCAAGAAGATCTTTTCAGGGATTTCCCAGCTAGGGCAATCTGGCGCCCCTTACCTGATGAAATGAAATTGTGGGCTACTATGGAGCCTTTGTTGCCCCTGGAGTTGGCCCTAATTGAAACCATCCGTTCTTGGGCTGAAGCTTATCCCGATAACCTCTTGATAGACTTTTTGTTGATGCCCATTCAAATTGATCGGTTCTTGATGTCTTCCTACCGATCCTATGTCCAGAGGCACTCGTTTATGATTTCGACCACTATTTGTCCTTTCCTACCGAAACTCTTTGAAAATAAGAGGCGTGATCACGTCGCTGAGGGGAAGAAAGAGAAAAAGAGGCGATCTAAGGAGGAGGAGACCGCCTATAAAAGGGAGAAAAGGAGTAAGAAGAAGAACGAGAAAGAAAGCCAGTGAAAAAGGACTCATTCCGAAGATTCTTCTCTCTTTGCCTCCCTAAAAGAAAATTTCAACGCCTTTAG
The DNA here is from genome assembly GCF_018687715.1 of Carya illinoinensis. Lineage (NCBI taxonomy): Eukaryota > Viridiplantae > Streptophyta > Magnoliopsida > Fagales > Juglandaceae > Carya > Carya illinoinensis. The sequence goes on from NC_056763.1 coordinate 2,505,512, forward strand.
AGGGCGCCCAGGTCCAAAAACCTTTGAAGGGTGTTCAAGTTCTCCCTCCCGCATAGCTAGCCGCCATTTTGTTGCTTACGCCACAGTTAGAGGAGAATGCCACACCATCGGGGGGTGAACGGGTCCAGACATCCACCTCGCTAGATACTGCCAGTCTCTCATCACCCCACTTGTCCCCCACCAGCCATGTTCCCCCAGTCTGAGGGATGTTGAGGGTTTAGCCAGCTTGGCCCTCTTTGACTTGGCTGCTTCCCTCCGAGTCATGCCTACGCCACAATCTGGAGTGGTAGTAGGCAAATGATTGGATAAAAAAGATAGCAGTAGATAAAGCTTCTACCTAGAACTTAGAAGGTACAAAAGAATTAATCAACAAAGTACGGACGACATCTAAGAAATGACAATTCTTACGCTCAACGACTCCATTTTGTTGAGGATTATAGGGACAAGGACGCTTGTAAATGATCCCCTTTTGCTAAAGAAAAGTTTGAAAAGAATGAGACATGTACTTTTCCCTTGAGTCAAAGCATAAAGTTTTGATATAAGTACTGAACTATGTCTCGACAAGTGCAATAAATTTTTTAAAGATAGAAAATACGTCAGCTTTAGAATGGAGAAAATATATCCAGGTGAATCGACTATAATCATCGATAAACATCACAAAATAACGATACTGACCATGAGAAATAACAGGACTCGCACCTCAAACGATAGTATGCACAATCTCAAAATAGTTAGAGGCACGTACCATGCGCAACAAAAGGTAAAGTTTTACTTTTACCAACACGACAAGTAGCACAATCAAAAGATACAGGAGAAGAAGAAAATGAATCTTTTTTGCACAAAAAACCATTTTTCATAAAATGAGTCAAGACAATAGAATTAGGATAACCTAATTTCTTATGCCAGACTTCATTAGTATTGGCAATAGCTGTACAAATAAGAGAAACAACGTTAGGAATAGAAAACTGTAAGTGAAATAAATGTATACTTTAGGCCCCTTCGCGGTCACCATCCCTGACACCTGATCCTGCACAAGATAACCACTACGAGAAAAGTGAACATCACAATTATTGTCTACCAATTATCCAACAAAAATCAAATTGGTAGACAATCCAAGAGAGATTAAAACATCATGAAGTGAAGAGCCCAAATTACCAATAGCAGTAATAGGAAGAGTATGACCATCAACGCTATGAATATTTTGCATGCCTCTATACTTACAAACACCATGCAGACTCGTCGTATTACTAGTCATATGATTAGAAGCATTCGAATCAACAATCCAAAAAGTTGAGTTAGTACCCATACCTTGTAGGCCTAAGGTCGTAAAAGTAGACACAATCATCTGTGGACCATTGCTGGTGTGTGAATAGATGAATTAGAGCTTACAGTAGGCAGTGCAGAAGGAGAAGCAGAGGGCTGAACAGCAGCCTGAAAAGCTTGTGACTCGATCTCAAATGTGCTTCCAAGTGTAGAAGTGTCAAGTTGTATCAAGGATAAGTCCAAGATCGTATTCCATAGGGACAAAGGGTTATCAAAACATTTGTGAAATTTTTGTTTTTAAAAAAAATGTATCAACTACGAGAGATGAAAATAAAAAAATGAAATGCAATGTGAAAAATATTAAAGATGAGTTAAGAAAAAAGTATGAATTCAATTTTTGAAAAAATTTAGTCAAAGCTGGAATTAAAGTTTCTAATCAAAAAGGCAAATTAACAAACATTTGGGTTGGGTATGGGACTTTCTTTGTCTCGGTTCCTAGATAATTTTCTCGATTAACAATCCAATTAAGGCATTGATAACCGGAAGATAAAAAGTTATGCTCAAGTTTTACAATATTTCCCTAAGGGATTCCCTACTTTACTAGCCAAGCACACATTTACAATCAACCGAGAGAAGCCTTGATAATTTTCAAGCTTTTGTTGTGTGCTTCTTCTTTTAAATTGCCTTCCAAGTCTAGAAGGTGTTCAACTTCTGTATAATGGGAATCCAAGGTCGATTTCATAGGGACCAAGGCATTTCCAGTTTTGTTTGCAACAAGAAAACTATTGGAATTAATAGAGTCAAGAAAATGGAGTTTAAGCTGAATGCAAAATCCTTAAATCCACGGGACAAAGCTGAATGACAGTTTAGTTCAAAATGGAGGTAGAGTTTGCTTAATGGGAATAGCGTGTGCACTCAATAACATTATGAAATTTAGAACTAAAATAGACAAGAAATCGAGTTATGAGCATGGACAAAGGAAATCAAATGAAATATTTAGAACTAAGTTTCTCAAGTGACTTTAAACAAGCACCTAGGCTGCGGGTCCTCTTTGCACCAAGGGGTTTCAAATGGGATTTGGCATTTATAAAAACATCACATGCAATTTCAGTCTAGAACAGAGCATATGGAGAATGTATGTAATTTCAGCACTAACATTCACTGTCTGAATAACATCACAGATTTCATATCAACATCAACGTTTAATAATCCAAAGTTAGAGTCTGTATCCCTTAAGCACCCACCGTGCCCAGAGTCAACAATGAGTCAAAACAAGATTACAGATGAACCTCTAAACTTGATTTCCAGGAAATTGATAGGAAGTCATATGAGCACAAATTAAAATAAAAAAAAAACCAAAACCACCGAGCAAAACCACCTTGTGCAAAGGATTCCCTTAACCTAGGTTACTTTAAAATTTACCCTTCCATCAAGTATGAAAATGAAATGTTCATATCCCAAAACAAAAATGGTTCATCACCAGAAAATGAAAAAGGAGCAAAACAGAATTTGGACTCTAAAAGAAATCTTCCTTCCTCATGATTTACAGCTCTACGAGTCAGGATCAATGCCCCTCTTGCGTCCCACCACTCTCCTTTTAACCTCTCTTCCTCCATTCCCTCCAATGATTCTGGTGCACTCTCTCTCTAGGTGGTTATTCCCTCCAATTCCATGCGGTTCTGATGTGGGAAAGCTCTGCAATGTAAGATGGTAAGAGTTAGGGCACCGAGAAGGCTCATTCCTTCGAAGTGTCGAGTGAATTTTCAAGTGGCAGAAATAATACATTTTTTCCCATTCTGTCCCTACAATTACTTCTTCTGAAATGTAAGGCATGGATGTGCATACGTGACATTTTAGGACCAAAACGACCTTAGTTTTCAACTAAAATTTCATATTATTTCCACCCAATCACCCCCCCCAACTAGCTGTTTGCTAGTCTCTAGCAAACAAAGTGAATGGAATCATACACAGGAGGCTACCGAATGGCATTCCAAATGTTTTGAAAGTCACATGCTATGAATTACATATGTTGAGTTTTAGAAACTTTGGAGTAAATTAGTGTGGAATGTCAACTGGGGGGTTTATACACAATTTAGTAAATTAACCAAGGGAATTAAATGCAACAAAGTTTGCTCCCAGGTAAGTGTATGGGAAGAGGGTTAGAATTCCAAGATTGACTACCAAGAGGCATTAGAAGCTTCAATCACAACAACCAATATGAGATAACCACATGGTCTTACTCTAATTCAAAACCATTGTAATGGTGGCTTTCACGTTATTCCACTTGGTTATAGGCAGTCTTTTCCAAAACATAAATGTAAATCTTTCTCTCTTTTTTTTTTTTTTGGGTTTTCCTAGTGGGGGTCAGACCTATGAATGTGCGCCTACCCACACTTTCACAAGTAAGCCTTTATCATTAGGTTGCCACACCTCTTGGTTTTCTAGTGGGGGTCAGACCTATGAATGTGCGCCTACCCACACTTTCACAAATAAGCCCTTATCACTAGACTACTTAGAGGGTTTTTTTTTTTCTTTTTCTTTTTTCATTCAATCCCTGGCTTGTCCCTTTTCTCATTCATTTCAGATTTCTTCCTAAACCATTAGGATATGGTTCATTAGAGTCCCAAACCAGAGGTGTATTTCAACAACCAATGACCCAATGTAGTCTTCCTAGGCATGCTGGGATTGTGTTGTGTGTGTTTTGGTTGAGACTTTTAACATTTTGTTTCCTTGGTTTAACAACTAAATAACATGGATAAGTCCCCCTTTTGATCTAAATTTTTGACCTCAATCCATTGTAACTTCAAGAAATCGTTTTTCAGCATGTGAAAATCAGAAACATACATTATTTTTTTTTATTACAGAAATAATGCCAGCACAGAGAGATAATCTAAATTTTAAATAGAGAGATGATGCCAACCCAGAGAGATAATCCCCTCCCCCCAACTAAATTGTAGCATTGTCCTCAATGTGTGCAGGAGAAGTAAGAGATGTTACCTAAGAAGCAGAAATTATTACTGAAGAAAGAAATAAAATGGATAATGCCTGCAATGCCAACTGGTTGATAAAGCCAGAATCTTGCAAGAAATAACTCAAAAATAAAGAGTAACAAAAACAGAGAAATAAGGGAAGGAAAAAAAAAAAAAAAACAAAGAAACAACTAAACAAAGGATGAAAAGTGCAGTTGGCATATGAGCTTGGTCCATTGACAGTTGGTTCCTATAATGGGATGGATGAAATTTCTAGTGCATAAGTTCCTAAGAATGGTTTTAGTCTTTGACCATTCACCTTAAAAGTATTACCATTATGAGGGTTTGTTATTTCTATGGCACCATGAGGAGAAATTGATTTCACTAAGTATGGCCCACTCCACCGAGATCTTAATTTTCTAGGGAATAGATGAAGCCTAGAGTTGTAGAGTAAAACTTGTTGGTTAGGTTCAAAATTTTTTCTAAGAATGCTCCTATCATGTGCTCCTTGGCTAGCTTAGAATTCTCATAGGCATCCCTCCTAAGCTCCTCTAACTCAGACAATTGGAGTCTTCTCAAGGAACCAATCTTTTCCATATCAAAGTTGAACTTCTTCACTGCCTAGTAAGCCTTGTGCTCAAGTTCCATAGGAAGATGGCATGCCTTGCCATAAACGAGTCTGTATGGAGACATACCAAGTATAATTATATAAGCAGTCCTGTATGCCCATAAGGCATCAACCAACCTCAAAGACCAATATTTTCATGAGGGATTAACAGTTTTTTTCTAGAATGTGCTTGATTTCCCTGTTAGCTTATTCCACTTGACCGGTGCAAAACTGCAAGTGCACAGTATCGTAGTTTTATAGTAAAGTAATAAGAAGAGTATCGTCCTCAGGGATTGGTACCTTACTCTTGCCAAATACCAAAATTATACTAATCTCAATTTTATCTAGAGGAATCGCTAAGGTTTTTGTAGTTGCAAATAAAACTAGATCAACTCAAAGAGAAATAAGCAAAGAAAATAAAACTGACTTTCAAAGATCAAATTCAATAGGGAAGAAAACTTCTAGGAAATCGATTTCACCATAACTCTTCACTATGCTTTTCTCATCCAGCTAATTTAACTTAAACCTCTTTTGTCTATTAGCAAATCTCTAATTCATCCAAAAGCCTCTTTCGATAGTCAATTGGAAGTGATTCTAGTTATTCAATTCACACAAGAGTATGTAAATTAAATAATCAAGAGCGCAATAAGACCAATGATTTAATTACTACACAGGTTCATACAAGTCTTTCGATCTCTATACTTACCTATGCTGAAATATCCAAGATCTACCCTATGATTCCCTCTTTCGATAGCAAATCACAAGATTAATAATCATCTAATCAATGGCCAGTTAATTAGAAGCATTAAACTCAGAATAAATCAGATAAACAAAGAGAGAATTGCATTAAATTAGCATGGACAAACAAGCATAGTTCGGAATTAGGTTACATCGTTTTCCTAGAAAGAAGAAAATTTAGCTCATGCTAGAATTGGAATTCAACATAAACGAATTCACCATAATTGTTCTGAGAAGATGGGAAGAAGAAAATAAACACTGAAAAATCCTCCTTGCAGCCTCAACTGGTTGTCAAAAGCTCAAGGGAACGATTCAACGCCTTTCTCCCGTCCGTGCTCGTGTATGAATCCAACGTATGTGCAATAAATTGGAATTCCGTCTCCAAAACAAATGATTTGAATCCCTCTAGCTATGTTTTTCTCTCCCAAAGAGTGTTCTCCAGTCCAAACTCGCGGCTCTAGAGTGAAGAATGGCCTTTTATATGATCCCACGGCGGAAAACCTAAAATCTGTCAAAATACGATGTTCGCTCGAGCGGGGTGTCGAGCGCTCATCGAGCGTTCGACTCTGCCTGATTTCGCTCGAGCGTCCTATCGAGCGCACATCGAGCGTTCGACTCTGCCTGATTTCGCTCGAGCGGCCAATGTCTCCGCTCGAGCGATCTTCGTTTTTCAGCAACCTGCTCGAGCTCCCTGTCGAGCGGCAGTCGAGCGTTTGAATTTGCCTGAATTCGCTCGAGCGGCCAAAAGCCTCCGCTCGAATGAACTTGTAAAATCTGCAATATGAAATTTTGCAAGCCATCAAATACCCCCAAACTTTCAACTTTGTTTGTCCTCAAACAAAAAGAAAAACAAATGATAGTTTAGGCAATATCAACTCGACCCCAAAGAGAAGTATCATCACTCACCAAGCTTTTATGAATTTAGATTTCATCTCTAGTATCTTACTCTTTTAACATAAAGATAGCAAGAAAATCAATCAAAAATTTTGCAATTTGTCAAGCAAGAGTTAGGCGTTTACTTCAACGTAAAGCTAAGACCTTGAGTGTGTGTGTGATATAGTCAATTTAACCTCAAACCACCTGCAAACTCAGATAAAAGTAGAACAACCAAAATCAAAAGAATTCTCTTAAAACTTAACCCCATAAGTCCAATTTTCAGAAATCCTCTCCACTAATGTAGTCAACACCAAAATCAAAGATCAAAAGGTCTTTATTAAGGTTGTAATGATAGGCCACAGGGTGAGGGTTAAGAAAGAACTGGATATGGGAGATTAAACAAACTGGGAAAATACTTAGTGAAAAGAACATTAAAAGAGAAACTCACATGATTCAAATCATAGCTCTTTCTTGGCAATATGCTCATACTTGTGGCATTATTATTGCTATAATCACTGATGCAATACCAACAATTC